>NW_022631028.1:3597899-3654861 GCF_010015895.1 Lontra canadensis
ATGCATTGATTTTTTTTTTTTTTTTTCTGTTTGCTATTCTTGTTCTGGCTTTTTTTTTTTTTCAGTCTCATAAATTTAAATGACATTTGAGTTACAGAAGTTTGAAATCTGCAAAAGCAATTAGTAACTTCTGATTCGTGTTTTACTAGATAAACAGATTGAATCTGGTTATTTTATTCTCTGAAGGTAAGAATTCTGATGAAAGAAGGGTTAGAGAATCAATGCATGCAAAGAAGCCAAATAGATTAAAAGACTAATTAACTTACTGATTAAAATTTATCAGTAGATAGCAAGTATCTCTGAGTCCTCTCCTAGGATTAAAGAGAAAATTACAATGAAATGCAGCATGTTTGTAAAGAATCTAGTCTTATTAGACATTCCCAGCAGGATTTTTGTTTTCTTTGTGTTTTGAGAAAATAAAGAGGCAGGTGCAATATTTATTTATGTACTGAATTTTACAAAATCCTCTAAAAATAATTGAGAACAGTGTTGGAAAAGGTTGGATCTTTTTTTTTTTTACTTTCCTACATTACTTAGGAACATGCTCTTGTGACATAGAAAAGGCCACCTTTATTTCCAGGAAAAAATCCCAATTTCTTGTCATTCTTTTACTGCCTCTTATGGTTTTCTTCTGGGACATCTCTGAGTTGTTTTGGTGACATCTCTTTAGGTCATTTGCAGAGTAGATCTTCGTGGTTTTTGAGGCTCTGTCATGTCTCTCAGGCTGATCATATAGTACAGCATTAATATTTATGGTAATGTACTTTCCTGTTTCTATTAATAGAATTTTTAATGATTTACCTCCCCTAGTTCATTACTGGATTTCTCACTGGAGTACTTTTATTTTTGCAGTGAACTCTTACAATGGTTTTATGGTGAGTGGTAAGTAGAGCAGAGTGCGTTTGCTATATACTAAGCTTTGTATCACCCAGGCATTTTGTGTAACCAAAGGATGGAAACAACTCATCATTTTGAACTTTGCCTGTATGTTTGAATAATGCTGATTTCTCTTTTTCTGTATCTTAGCTTTTTTTTTTTTTAAGATTTTTTTTATTTATTTGACAGACAGAGATCACAAGTAGGCAGAGAGGCAGGCAGAGAGAGAGGGGGAAGCAGGCTCCCGGGTGAGCAGAGAGCCTGATGTGGGGCTTGTTCCCAGGACCTTGGCATCATGACCTGAGCTGAAGGCAGAGGCTTTAACCCACTGAGCCACCCAGGTGCCCCTATACCTTAGTTTTGAATATATAGTTTTAATATATATATATTTCTACCTTTTGGATAGGAAATATATTCATGTTCAAAATTCAAAAGATGAGAAAAGCTAATGAGTTCATTTTAAAAATTACTATGTAGGAGCCATATTGAGAGTCTTTTTCTCTTTGTAATTCTTTCTGCTCACGGCAAACTGGTTTTGATTCACATTTTTAAATGATGCCTTTTAGACTTTGTGTATTGAGCTTTTTTTGACACTGTTTTTGAGTTCATATTTTTCTGAAAATTTTTTCCTGAAATTTTTCACTTTGCCTAAGTGATAAGCAGTTTAAAAATATTCTATATAGGCTCTACTGTAGTTTTAAAATGCAGCTTCTTCAAAGCAACGTGTTGTCTTTTGGGAGATGACTACTTGGGGCCAGGTTTTTTTTTTTTTTTTCCTTAAGATTTTATTTATTTATTTGACAGAAAGATATCACAAGTAGGCAGAGAAGCAGACAAACAGAGAGGGGGAAGCAGGCTCGCCGCTGAGCAGAAAGCCCAATGCGGGGCTCGATCCCAGGACCCTAAGACCATGACCTGAGCCGAAGACAGAGGCCCAACCCACTAAGCCACCCAGGCACCCCAAGGGGCCAGGTTTTAATATGCTCTGGGAACTTAGTTTTTTCCCCACATTTTTTTTTTTTTTACTTAATTTAAAAATTATCAAGGAATTTTTAAATATACACAATGGAGTATGAATACTACAGGAATTCTTAGATGGTATGAATCTTAAAATACAGATCTAGTTTTCCAAGAACAAGTACCCATTTCAAAATGGAAGTCTCTCCCCAAATGGTCTGACTTCAGTTTTACTACTCATTTGGTAAAAAGACAAAAACATTTCGTCTGATATGGAAAGATCAGCAAGATAAATTAAGTGATAAAAGCAGGGAGCAGCACAGTGCATATTGTATATACATTTTTTTCCAAAAAGGGAAATAAAGTATGTTTTCATATTTGCTTGTATATGCCTAGAGTAACTTCAGAAGGATACAGTAAGCAGCCAGCAGAAAGCGGTTACCTGAGTTGTTAGACTACGGAAAGAGACTCTTAAACTTTCTGAGGTTGCTTGTTGACTTTTGAACCATGCGGAGGCATTAAAAATGAATTTAAAAATACATTTTTAAAATAAAAATTTATTTAAAAAATTACAATTTAAGAATATAGCACAACAGTAGTTATTTCCCTAGGGAAAATCCATAAATTTAGGTAGAAGTTCCTTTGACTATGCCAGATAAGCTCTGGACTGATAGGTATGAGAAATACGTTTAAAGATTACTTTTGTCGGGCACCTGGGTGGCTCAGAGGATTAAAGCCTCTGCCTTCGGCTCAGGTCATGATCCCAGGGTCCTGGGATCGAGCCCCACATTGGGCTCTTTCCTTGGTGGGGAACCTGCTTCCTCCTCTCTCTCTCTGCCTGTCTCTCTGCCTACTTGTGATCTCCCTCTGTCCAATAAATAAATAAAAAAAAAAATCTTTAAAGATTACTTTTGTCTTATCCCTACCCCCATATGGCAGAGAGCTTATTTGATTCTAACCTTCTTTCCTTCTTTTTTTTTTTAAAGGCTGGTGGGGTAGCAGGTGTCGCTGTTGACTTGATATTATTTCCTCTGGATACCATTAAAACCAGGCTTCAGAGTCCACAAGGATTTAATAAGGCTGGTGGTTTTCATGGAATCTATGCTGGCGTTCCTTCTGCTGCTATTGGATCCTTTCCTAATGGTAAAAATTACATTGATATTCTCACTTCTAGAAAACCAAGATAATGAGATTTACTTTCAGGATGCTATGTGATGTTACCCCGTGTGGAATTGCTCATATGTTGTGCTTATCTCTTGAATTTGTTTTCAATTCATTAACCCACTACTTTGAATCAGCTAGTGCTAGAGATCCCATTCCACTGTATTTGTAATAGAATAAAGCAATCTTTCTAAAATGGTTTTTCTTGTTAAAATTCCCAGTTAGAATCTTGAAAATGTTACTCTAATATTGCTTGTCATACCTCAGAGCCGTGGTTGTCACCCTTGCCCTCCCATGGAATCTCTTGGGAAGCTTTAAAAAATACTGATGCCTATGTCACCTCCGTAAGTTTAATTGGTCTGGGCTTTGCCTGGGTATCAGGGGGTTTAGTTGCTTCCTAGGTGATTCCACTGTGAGGCCGAGTTTAATAACTACTGCCGTGGAGATTCTTTGGGAGCACATGAACCTGAGAGGCCTTAAACCTTTTCCGTCTTAACTAAATTGCTCTTAGATGATACAGCCAACTCCCACTACCCTCCTCCTGTATACTCTCCTTTGAGTGTCTTGTTTTGTTGTAGGTTTGGAGTCACATTATGTGATTTATGGTCCTCTTACTTTGTAATCAGTATAATTTTTTTTTTTAAGATTTTTAAAATTTATTTGACAGACAGAGATCACAAGTAGGCAGAGAAGCAGGCAGAGAGAGAGGGGGAAGCAGGCTCCCTGCTGAGCAGAGAGCCCGATGTGGGACTCGATCCCAGGACCCTGGGATCATGACCTGAGCCAAAGTCAGAAGCTCAACCTACTGAGCCACCCAGGCACCCAGTATAATTTGTTTTTTTAAATCTACTTTTCAGTGTACTTTTTTCAGATACTTATTTTGTTTACTGACACTTTCAGTGGCACTCACTAGCAAAGCAAGCGAACAAAACAGTCACACACACACACTCAATTATAGACTAACCTCTGCTCTAGGAGATTCTTAAACTCGAGGTTTTCTCAGGATAGTTCATGAGGAATTCTTTCATGTTCACCTGACATTTAGGTGTTCATCTGTGTTCACCTGGAGCATAATATTCACATAAAGATAGATAGTGCAGAGAGAAAATAGTGTTTTGGTCCTTTGGTCTCTCTCTTTCTTCTTCTCCCTCTCCCAGCAGCCCTTAGAACAGCAAACTGTCTTTGAGGTTATCCCTCAATTTTCATTTGTCTTACTACAGTAAGGAGTTGACTGTAGGGAAGCTACTCTGGAGCACCTGCTCCCTGTCACATGTAGTTCTCTATGTGGGAGAGATGTAGCTGTTCCTAAATTTGACCACAGTGCCATCACCTGAGAGGTTAAAAAAGTACTGATGCTTGTGTCCCACTTTCAAAGATGTGATTTCCCTGGCCTGAGGTGTGGCCTGGGCATTGGAATTAAAAAACAAAAACAAAAACAAAACAAAACACCTCTTATGGTATTACCTTTATTGTTCTAAAAATTCTCTTTCTCTTAAAAATTGCAGAGAGGAATTCATGTTGGTAGATGGTAGTATTAGCAATAGTCTGTGGAGTACATGGGGCTGTCAGGCTCACAGGACTGTAATAGATTCTTGCTCGTAGGACTTCATGTATTTTCAACTTTTGCATGCGTGAGAAAATGTTTTTCTTGCCCTACTTACTCTGTTTTTGTGCCATCCATAGAACATCAGTGGATGGGTGGTGCTGGGTAGTCCATCAAAGTGCCTGTGGCTCAGAAATGGCCTTTTTATTTTTCTGTAAATTTTTGGTGAATGTTAATGTGGCCCCCCTTTTTTTTTTCTTTTACTGTTCGTTAAGGCTCTAGTCTGCCTACAATACACCAGTGTAACATTCAGTGGCTGTAGACTTTTCTTAGACCATATGGTGGTCCCCCCTTATCCGTGGTTTTGCTTTTGGTGGTTCAGTTACCCCTGGTGAGTCGTTTTCCAGAAGCAGATGATCCTCCTTCTGATGCATCATCAGGAGGTCGGTAGTAGCTTAATGCCACGTCACATGCCTACCTCGTTCATCTTACTGTATCTCACCATGCAGGCATTTTATCATCTCCTGCCATCACGAAAAAAAGGGTGAGTACAGTATAGGTATATTTGAGAGAGAATGACCACATTCACCTAACTTTTATTACAGTGCATTGTTCTGTTTCATTAATCTCTTACTGTGGCTAATTGATAAATTAAACTGTAGCACGGATATGTATGTATAGGGAAAATGCAGGATATACAGGGTCTGGCACTGTGCATCATTTCAGTCGTGTACTGGGGCTCTTGAACAAATACCTTGGGGATAAGGGGGGACTGCAGTATTCTGCACGGGTGAAGAGTTGGGGGAGAAGGGACTGAGGGTTGAAAGAGGAAACAGCAGACCCTATTCAGAATCTTTACTTTTATTTGAAGGGAGTGTAGAAAAACTGTAGGTTTTTGTTTTTAAAGAGCTGGAAGAGGGGAATCTAGGTGGCTCAGTCAGTTAAATGTCTGTCTTCAGCTTAGATCATGATCCCAGGGTCCTGGGATCGAGCTCCACATCAGGCTCTCTGCTCAATGGGGAGCCTACTTCTCTCCCTCTGCCTGCAGCTCCACCTTCTTGTGCTCACTCGCTCCTGCCATCTCTCTCTCTCTGTCAAATAAATAAATAAAATCTTAAAAAAAAAAAAAAAGAGCTAGAAGAGACTGTACATATCAGCCCAATTCCTTTTCTTTATTGTAACTTGTCCAGAGCCCCACTTGGAACCTTGTCACATCATTTCCAATTAGCGGTGTTTTCTTGGTTGTCACCTTGGAGAATTTTGGGATTTACATTTCATTTTTTTTTTTTTAAAGTAGGCTCCACACCCAGTGTGGAGTCCAAAGTAAGGCTTGAACTCTTGACCTTGAGATCATGACCTGAGCTGAGATCAAGAGTTGGATGGACCCAGGTGCCTCTGGGATTTACATTTCTAAAAGATTTTGTCTATCACAAATTTGCAATATAGTCTAAACAGGTTGAGGTGATTAACCAGGAAAACCAAGAAACTGGTAGCACTATTTTCCTTCCCTGGGGATGGGGTGGGAGGGTGAAATGTGTAGCAGGTAGAACTTATTGCTGAATTCGGTTATTTGGTGTACATTTGGTGAGTGTGCAGAAGTAGGGAAAGCCTTATTGAGAACCACTGTGGGAATAGGGATCTGTGTTAATTATGTAAAACTGTTTGCATTGGTCATTACTCCTTCAGTTACAAGAGTCCTCATTTGGCCCGGTGTTTTTATTTGTTAGCAGCCTGAGGAGAGTTTAAAAGCTCGTTGACTTTAACTGTTGAAAACTAATTTCACTATGAAGCTCTTTTTCTGAGTGTTTTAGACTTTAATGTGATTTTGTCCAAATGTCCTTCAAAAGATGAATTTGTCATTCATTTATCTTTCATGCCTTATCTTTTATGGAAGTGATAAACATCTTTTAATTAACAGTACATGGCAGGTTTTAAAAGCCCTCTTGTGCTGTTAAGATTAGTTCATGGTGATAGAGGTAGCTTTTTTGAGATTTTTGATTTCCAGTTGTAATTAAATAGTTGATTATTTCCTTGATGTAATGGTGACATGATATGGTAAAAAGTGGCCATAGCTATTTTGAGTGAATAGCAATAAAACATTATCAAATAGATGTTTTAGTTAAAGTATATGTTTTCAGTCTTAACCTGTCTATAAATCAGCGTAGTGGCTTGTTTTATTGTATGTAAAGATAATTAGGATCACAGAAATTCGTTATCTTATTCTAGAGTAATTACTAAAAAATGTCAAGTGACTTATTAATACAAAGTGGTGAATGTAACCTTAGCTGTTAGGCTCCCTCAGGGCTGGGATCATGTCTTCAGCATTTTTAGTAAGTCCAGGTTTGGGCATATAACATGGACACTGTAAATTCTACAAGAGTGGGGCAGGGGAGAAGAGTATGTGTTTCAACTATTATCTTTTCTCTTACCTCATAATTTAATAATTCGGGTTGTAATTGTTTTTGAGAAACATTTCTAAACAGTTTGAATATATATTTAAACTTTGTGAAAGACTGGTTTGTTTTAAATTTCAGCTGCTGCTTTTTTTATCACCTATGAATATATGAAATGGTTTTTGCACACCGATTCGTCTTCATATTTAATGCCTGTGAAGCATATGTTGGCTGCCTCTGCTGGAGAAGTGGTAAGTAACAAGTCATGCATATAAAATACTTAAGGAGTGCAAATCATGCCTGTATCTCTGGTACAGATGATACTTTATTTCATTTTTAAAAGATAGTTCTTTTAAGTTATGAAAGTCATAAACCCCAATAAATGTAAGTGGATTAAACATGATCGTTAAATGATAGAGTCTAGATAGGATGAAAGAAAAATCCAGCAATGTGCTATTTTCAAGAGACATTCTTAAAACATTATTTTACAGAAAGAATAAAATTAAGGAGATGGAAATAGATATCCATGCACGTTCCGGTGGCTTTGTATTGTGTCAGCATAACCGAGCTGGAACTCCATTTCCTAGGACTCCCTTTCCAGGATGGTTCCCTGTTGTGCAGGCTACAAGAGAAACCAGCACAACATTTGTAAGGTGGAAGCGAAGCAGTAGCTCTCTTGATGCTTACAGGGTTGGTGTTGGAGTCAGGCACTGGTACAGTTGATACACCTGGTCTACAGCCTCTCCAGTTCCTACTGGATCATGTCTTTCAGCTTTTCTGAATTCTTGGTTAGATATGTGGGCTCTGCAGTAAAGAATGCTAGATTATACTACGGGTAACCACATCATTGAGGTTGATGAGAAACAGATGGACCAGTTTGTCCTTGTACTTCCCCATTTCATATCATTTCATCCTTGCCCATTGCCTGCCCTCTGATTTCCGTCCTAACCCTAGAGGCAGAATCAACCGTTCTACCAAACTTGCTTAATTAGCTCCCACAATTACTGTTCACATCTATAGTAACTCTTTATTCTTATCACTTATAGTGGTTCCACTTGTCTGATAAACCCAAACTGATAGAGAAATACGAACCAAAAAGAGCTTATATGGTTATGTCAGTATCAGACAAAAAAAAAAACACTGAAAGCCAAAAAACAAAGAGACTGTTGTACAGTGATACAAGGAACAGTGCTTTGGGGACATGTAATAAACATGAACCTGGACTAAATAATAATGTCTCAAATTTTAAAGGAGAGATTGCCGGAAGTACAAGGAGAAATGACTAGAAATGTAATTTTTTAAAAATTTAATTTTTCTTTCCTCATGGTAAGTGTACCCTTTAATCCCCATCGCCTATCCCTCCACCCACCAAAACTATAATCTTTGTTGGAGATATTAACTTATATCTTAACACATATCCTAAGACCAAGCAGGCAGAAACATTTATTGAGACCATAGAAGATGTGAACAAGAAAATGACAAGATTGGGGTAATGAATATATATGGAGCTCTCCTCCTAACAGCTAAAGATTATTCATTTTTTTCTAGTATACCTGGCTCATTAATAAAAACATATGAACCAGTAGTACAACAAAGTGAATTTCAACTTAGTGTTGTGTAGAGACGATGTTGCACAGATCATTTGGTGTCTGATTATGATGGAGGAAAATTGGAAAGCAGTGATGAGACAGTCCATCTCTCAGTTCTCTTCTGTTGCTCTCCATGTCTGTCCTTATGGTGGTACCACATAGTCTTGATTATTGCAGCTTTGTGGTAAGTTTTGAAAACAGTAAGTGCGAGTCTTCCAACTTTGTTGTTCTCTGTCAAGATTGTTTTGCCTCTTCTGGGTCTCTTGAATTTTCTTGTGAATTTTAGAATCAGTTCATCAACTTATGTAAAAAAGGCAACTTAGATTTTGATATGGATTGCATTGAATCTGCAAATCAATTAGGGGACTCTTGCTATCTTAAAAATACTGAATTTTCTGATCTATAAATATATGATTTTCCGTTTATTTAGTGTTATTGAATTTTTTCACCAGTGTTTTGTAGTTTCAGAGTATAAGTTTTACACTTGTCTTGCTAATTATTTCTTATTTATTCTTTTTGGTGCTGTTCTAAATTAAAATTTTTTAAAATTTCATTTTCAGTTAGCTCATTGCTACTTATAGGAATAAATTCATTTTCTTATATTGATCTTGTATCCTGCAACTTTGCAGGACTCATTAATCAGTTCTAAAGCTGTTTGGTGGATTCTTTAGGATTTTCTATACATGAGATCATATCCTCTGCAAATAGAAGTAGTTATACTTCTTTCTTTTCATTCTCTATGCCTTCTATTTCATTTTTCTTGCCCGATTGACGTGGCTAAAAGCTCTAGTACAGTGTAGAATAGGAGTGGTGATAGTGTGCATCCTTACCTTTTTTCTGATCTCAGGAAGAAGGCATTTAGTGTTCCACTATTAAGTATAATGTTAGCTGTGAGGTTTACATAGATGTCCTTTATCAAATTGAGGAAGTTGCCTTCTTTTCGTAGCTTGTTGGGTGAATTTTTTTTTTTTTTTTTAACACTGTGAAGGTTGAGTTTTGTTCATGTTTGTGTTCATCTATTGAGATAATTATAAAACTAGTTTTTTATTTTGCTGATATGGTGTATTATATTAATTGATTTTCAAATATTAAACTATTCATATGTTACTGGGATAAATCTCACTTGATCATGGTATATAACACTTTTTACTTAGTGCTAGGTTTTGTTTACTAGTATTTTATTGAGGACTTCTAATTTATTCGTAAGAGATGTAAGTCTATAGTTAATTTTTTTGTCTTGCTGGTTTTGGTATCAAGGTTAAATTGATTTCATAGCAGGAGTTGGGAAGTGTTAAGATATTTTAAAGGAAGGTTATTTTAAAGAAATGTAGTTAGATTAATTATATCATTGTAGTCGATGAAAACATATCAGATTATTTCTGGGAAATCCAGGAGAAAAGGAATTATGGTGGAAATATTCAAAAAGCAGTGTCACTCTCTATGATAATATGAATTGGTGAGGTTATGATGGACAAAGATAAAAGATGATCTCTGTTCTCCTGTGGTATTTTTGTATCTTAAAAATTTATTTTTTGTATATGGAATATATAAAACCCTCTACTTTTCCATTATTGTAAAATAAATTTTCTTTAAGAATTTTAATTCTAGTATAGTTAACATATAGTGTCATACTAGTTTCAGGTGTATAATACAGTGATTTGACAATTCTATACATTACTCGATGTTCATTGTGATAAGTGTACTCTTAATTCCCATCACCTATTTTACCCATCCCCTCATCCATCTCCCCTCTGGTAACCATCCATTTGCTCTCTACAATTAAGAGTCTGTTTTTTGGTTTGTCTCTCTCTTTTCTTACTTTGTTTCTTAAATTCCACATAGGCAGGAAATCATATACTCTTTAGATCCATCCAGTTTGTTGGAAATGGCAAGATTCCACTGTACAATGAATTCTTAATCTAAGAAATCTGTTGTAGGGTTCCTTGAAGAGTGTTGAAATTAGCCTAAGAGACATTAAATTTACTAAAGTGGTTTTTTATAAAACTTCCTTTGACATTGTTTTAAAAAGGATTTTTCAGAACCCAAGTTAACTCTGGATTTTTTTTTTTTTTTGATTGCCTTCATGATTTACTGAAGTTAAAAAAGTGATGGGACTAACAGTGTATTAATTTTTGAGTAGCAATTGGTAATTCCTTCACGAGCTGTGGACCCCTCGGAGTCTAATGAAACCTGTGGCTGTCTCTCCAGGAAATTGAACGCGTGGGCATTTTGCATAGAATTTCTGGACATTTTTATTCCCTCTACTCTTACCCAAAGTAAGAACTTCTGTGCTTGAATTGCACTGGAAAATTAGCTTAAACTGCAATTTAAAATCAGTTTATACTTAATTTAAAAACAATCCTTTAACCTATTAGCTTAGGTTTAGATTTTTTTGTGTGTGATTATGTTTTGGCTTTAGGACCTCATTAACCTCATTATGCAGTACTTTTTGAGTATGTATATATATATATATATATATATATATATATATGAATAACAAGTTGTGAGAGTTTGAATGTCTCAGGTTGTGAAAGTCTTCCCTTGTGACATCTCTTGCCTCTCATTATTTTAGAATTGCATATTGCTTTAAGTTTAAATATTCTCATAAATTCAATATTTGGTTTATATTTTATAGTGTATTACTCAGAACAGGCAGCAAAAAGAGCTTGGCCTCTTACTTCATTTCACATCGGGCCATCTTGCCTGAAAGCTGGTTTACCTTGTTGAAGGACAGGCTTTCTTCACTTTGAAAACTTTGTCTCTTAGACTTAAGAAGAATATAAAAAGTGATATGTAATTAGGGTAAATAATGATTGTTAGATTAATTATGTAATGATACATATTTTCATATCTAGAATATACTGTATATTCTAATACTATCTGTAACTGACATTTAAAAAATACTGAAGCCTTTATTGTTATGTGTGTGAACTCTTGGGTGCAGGAGGTGGTGTAGGTGGATGTGAGCTAGGAAACAAGTGTCTGTAACACCGGAGATAAATAGTCCTGGGACAGTCATATTTTTATTATGTCTCTTAGGATCTCTATGGTTCCTTAGGTGGTGAGGCCTCATATCAGAGGCCTTTTTATATTTCCTTTGATGCTTGGAGAATTTTAAAAAGAGAAGTGATCAGTAGTGGATATATAGAATGACTTCATAGGTGAAACATATCTTGATGTTGAGATTTGTTTGAATTTAAATTTAGTTACAGGGTCATGTGTTGAAAAGATTTTTAGAGTTTTTGTGGAAATGTTGATTCTGATGCTCCAGTTATCTTACTGTACTTTTTTTTTTTTTTTAAGATTTTATTTATTTGAGAACAAGTGAGAGTATAGCTCGGGGCAGACAGAGGGAGATGGAGAAGCAGACTCCCTACTGAGCAGGGAGCCTGAAGCAGGGCTTGATCCCCCGACCCTGGGAGCATGGCCTCAGCTGAAGGCAGATGCTTAACCTACTGAACCATCCAGGCGATCCTATCTTTGCACTTTCTTTTTTTTTTTTTTTTTTTTTTTTAAAGATTTTATTTATTTATTTGACAGAGAGAGATCACAAGTAGACAGAGAGGCAGGCAGAGAGAGAGAGGGAAGCAGGCTCCCTGCCGAGCAGAGAGCCCGATGCGGGACTCGATCCCAGGACCCTGAGATCATGACCTGAGCCGAAGGCAGCGGCTTAACCCACTGAGCCACCCAGGCGCCCTCTTTGCACTTTCTTAAAAAAAACTTCCAAACCATTCAGTATCTATTTTCTCTGTTTTCTTAATAAATGCTTGAGAAATGTGGGGCGCCTGGGTGGCTCAGTGGGTTAAAGCCTCTGCCTTCGGCTCGGGTCATGATCTCAGGGTCCTGGGATTGAGCCCCGCGTAGGGCTCTCTGCTCAGCGGGGAGCCTGCTTCCCTCTCTCTCTCTCTCTCTCTCTGCCTATCTCTCTGCCTACTTGTGATCTCTGTCTGTCAAATAAATAAATAAAATCTTTAAAAAAATAAATAAATGCTTGAGAAATGTATATACTGCCTTCTGATTTTAGTGACTTGTTTCAGTTTCATGGAGCATAAATTTTTGGTTTCAGATTCATACAGGTGTTGTTGCTAAAAATAAGAGAAAGAAATGGATGAATTGTTTTAAATTTTTTTTTTTTATTTGTTCGAAAGAGAGAGCACGAAAGGGGAGAAGTCAAAGGGAGAAGCAGACTCCCTGCTGAGCAGGGAGCCTGATGCGGGACTCGATGCTCGGACTTCAGGATCATGACCTGAGCTGAAGGCAGTTGCTTAACCAACTGAACCACCCAGGCGCCCCAGAAATGGGTGAGTTTAGGAGAAACAAATTTTCATGAGTAGAATAAAAAGGAGTGGAAAACAGAAACATTCATTGCTGTCAGTGGTTGGAAAGGTCTAGAGATGTAGAGAAAATAGGTAATTCAGTGGGTGGTTGTTCTGTAACATTTACTTTGATAGAAGATTGTTGCACTGCAAATAGATTCCT
Source organism: Lontra canadensis (assembly GCF_010015895.1). Classification (NCBI taxonomy): domain Eukaryota; kingdom Metazoa; phylum Chordata; class Mammalia; order Carnivora; family Mustelidae; genus Lontra; species Lontra canadensis. Next base: position 3,610,898 of record NW_022631028.1, read on the forward strand.
TAGAAACAACACATTTTGTTGGTATCTACTGTGTCCACACAGTAGATGTTGTTTCAGCAACTCTTAAGTGTATGAGAGAAACAAAAGCACACTGCCCTAGTAACTGTTCTCTATAGCAGCACCTTGATTAAAACTTAATGATGAATCAATAAAACTATAATTACAACCCTCTACCTTATGTTTGTAGTTTGGAATACAGTGAAATCGATCACATAAGATTTAATACATAACAACAGTAAGAGAGGCGTTCTGTGCCATTTTTATGAGGAAGTTTGCTGCACCAAATCTCTAAATCCCTACCTCAATTATTTCACAGCTCAGCTTTCATCAGACACAGGAGACACCCTGAGAGAAGTAGAATCTGTAATTAGATCAGGAGGGTTGGGGGCAGGTTTACTCTAATGCAGCAGATGTTATAACATGACAGCAATAGTGATTTTTTTTAAAGTCTTTAAGATTTGATTTTTCCCAGGTCTTATCCTGCCTTTTGCCTAAGTTCATGTTGTTTGCAGAAATAAAAGAATATTGAAATTTCTTTGCAGCCTAATGCAGCCAGTCTGAATTTAATGTTTGCCTGGGTGACCTGTGTGGATATCCTGATACACACAAATGCTGGTTGATTATCCTTTCTGGCCGCATTCTCATTTGCAACTGAGAAAGCTAGTAAATAAATTGTATCATGTTTTGTAGATGCTTTGCCAACAGCCTCTGCCAGTAACTCTCCAAGTGTAGCCCAGAGAGCACCTAGGTTAGACTCTGTGGCCTGGGCAGTAAGTTACAAATAATGATTTTTGGAGACGGCACCAGGAACCCTGCATTTTAAACAAGCTTCCTAGGTGGTTTTGGCGCTCAGTGATATTTAAGCACCACTGATTTAGCGTTATCAAACATTTAGCGTTATCCCACTACTACATATTTTGACTGAGTTGGTTCAGCAGGCCCACACTCAGGAATCTGTTAGCTCCTGGGCGTAGTGGCATGAGGAGCTCCAGCCACATGCTGCTCAGAAGTGCAGTTCCTTGTGTCTTCCTCTGAGTTAGATCTGTGCAGAGCTCCTGAAAGGCCTAGTTGAGGAACTGGCTAGTTCTGAGGGTGGCAGCACACTTGGACATATTGATTTGGATTTTGAGAATAAAGTGAGGGTTGCACCCAGGCTTGACATTTTCTTGGGGGCCCATGCCATCCAAGAGCCTTGAAAGCGAAGGCAATTGATGTTGTTTAGCTTATCTACTATCTGACAAGGTCATTGGACCTCCCGTGTGCTGTAGTCCATTCAGGGCTCATTGGTTATCAGTGTATGGATTAAGCACATCATTAGCACCTCTTCCCCCCCCCAGCCCCCCAACTTCCCCATTGAATTGGCTACTTGGAAGTTCATTCCTTGATGGAGTCAGGAGTGCTCGTCAGCAACAAAGCATAGTGCATATGTTAGTTACCATTGTGTTTCTCCAGGTGGGGATTTAGGCCATTTTTTATTGTGTTGTTAATATGTTTTAAAATGTATTTATAGGGGCACCTCCTCTGGCTCAGTTGGTGAAGCGTGCAACTCTTGATCTCAGGATTGTGAGTTCAGGCCCATACTGGCTGTAGAGATTTCTTAAAAAAAAAAAAAAAAAAAAATTAATGGGTGCCTGGGTGTCTTAGTCAGTTAAGCCTCCGATTCTTGGTTTCGGCTCAGGGCATGATCTCAGGGTCATTAGATGTAGTCCTACGTCAGGCTCCTTGCTCAGTGGGGAGTCTGCTTAAGATTCTCTCCCTCTGCCCCTTCCCCTTCTTGCACACACTGTCTCTTAGATAAATAAATCTTTAAAATGTGTGCAGTTGCATGTCCCGTCCACGGAGATAGGGTGGTTAGAAGAGAGGACAGCTGCCCCGGAAGTGAAGGATGCTTCTTCACTGAGGAGGAAGCCTGCAGTGATGCTGTAGTTGGAGTTGCTTATGTATGTAAAGGTGAAGGAGGCAGAAATGTACAGGTATCGCTAGGAGACTTGCTTTACAATTAGAAGCTGAGACCACACTGTCAGCTAGTTAACCATGTGCAAAACACGCACTTCTGATGTATTTAAGCACACGCGTCGTGGGGTTATGCTAAGGCAGCCTTTGGCCCTGCTCTGTTTATTTCTTAGTGTCTCTAGGAACGTTTTTTTCCTTTCTTTCTCTCTTTTTTTTCCTTAAAATATTTTATTTTTTTAAGTAATCTCTGCACCCAACATGGGGCTTCAATTCACAACCCCGGGATCAGGAGTCGTGTGTCCACCACCTGAGCCAGTCAGGCTACCCTGGAACCTCTCCTCTCCCCTCCCCTCCCCTCCCCTCCCCTCCCCTTTTTTTGGCTTCAGGCCCTAAAGTCTCTGAGGCACACAGACATTTTAATAGCTCCTAAGAACAATAAACTGTAAGAACTACAAACAAAAAATTATCTCAAGAATCTAAAAAGTAAGTCACTTTTCATTGTCATCCTTTAAAGCCTGTCTCTTTCGTATCTGTTCCTCACTTGGACCTCTTTGATTCCTGTTACGTAGGCTGGTTTCCTTCAGCTCCTGTTTCCCCTGCCATGCCTGTTGCCCTTAATTAGAAGTATGGATTTAGAGAAAAAGTCCTTATTGTGCTCTAGGCATTGAGGATAAAACGACAAGATGTGATACTGCCTTTAAGAGGTTTGCCGTCTGCAGGTGGAGAAGGATGTGTAAGGTGTAAGTACACAGGGGTTACAGGTATTTTAAGAAAAGTGAGTACAAGGTACAATGAGAGCCTGAGAAGAGAAGGAATGGTTGGTTTTGTCCAGATGGGTGTGGATTTAGGAAAGGCCTAATAGAACAGCTAATCCTCAAGCTGCATTTTAGGGTATGATTGTTAGGTGGATGGGTGCAGGGAGGGATAATCAAGGGTACTGAGAAATCCTTATGAGACACTTTCAAGTTCTAAATGGAGTGTGGGTGTGACTGGGCCATCATGAAATGAGGGCGGGGGTGCTGGATGGCCTGGGCTGTTGTGGAAGGAGTTTGGCCATTACTCTTTGAAGGGCTTTGCAAAAGGGCAACATTGGTTGGGACTTTAAGGACCTCTCCTAGTTACTGTGTGGAGGTGGACGTGGTGTTGGAATGGAGGGGAGGAAACTACTACAGAAGCCCAAGGAGAGAGCGAGAGATGAGCAGAGCCTCAACTAAGGCATGGTGTACACAGAGAGAAGGTGAATTTGAGGGCTAAAAGGTAGAATTGGCATAAAGCTGGCAGTTCTTTCAAAAGCCCTTCCAAAAGCATTCCTCTAGTGCATATTTCTTCATGGATGCCTTCGTTACTATGTTCTGTGTGTGTGTGTGTGTGTGTGTGTGTGTGTGTGGTACACATGCTTAAACTCTCAGAGGGATCCTTGTGAGCTAAGTCGCTAGTGCTTTCCCCCTGTCCCAGCCATCTGAGCCTGAGGAATGTGCAGTGGGGGGAAGAAGAAGGGTAAGGAAGGCAGGGCTTGGAAGTCGGTCCAGGCATGGCATGATCCATGTCTGATGATGACCCTGCTTAAAGGAGAAGCATGAATGTATAGAGAAATTTTTTAGGGAGGCTTTTATAAAGAAGAGTCTGTACTGCCATCCCTCCAGTGTTTTTTTTTTTTTTTTTTTTTTTAAAGATTTTATTTATTTACATATTTTTAAAGAGAGAAAGAGCGTGAGAGAGGGTGAGCAGTGGTGGGGGGGTGTGTGCAAAGGGAAAGGGAAAGGGAAAGAGAGAGAATCTCAAGCAGACTCCCAGCAGAGCTTGATGTGAGGCTCCATCCCAAAATCTCGAGATCTTGATATGAACTGAAATCAAGAGTTGGCCACTTAACTGACTGAGCCACCCAGGTACCCCCATCGCCCCAATTTCTTGATGACCTCCTTTTTAAACACTTCAGATTGTTTCCTGTTTTATAGGTTTTCTTTCCCTGGTTTGCTATGCAGCATTGGTTCAGATGGTATTGAATCATGATCTAGGAGAGTTTATTTCATTGACTGTCTTATTTAGTTAGTGGTCAAGAGGGAAGGGAAGCTCTGTGTTGGCTTTTTGTTTAAGAGCAGTATCACTTTTTGGAACACAATTAAATTAAGCTAGTTTTATAGACAGTGAACAAGATTTTCATGTAAGATGATGAAGTTGAAATCGTTTCAAGCCACAGGAGTGTTATTCGATCAGTTATTACCATCACATTGTAAATGGAAAAACCAAATACTTCCCTTCAGGGGACCAAACTAGTGAAGATATGATTAGCCACTTCTGCGCAAGCCTGCACTTTGTCAGTGACAAACCTTTACTTTCTCAGTTATTGTTTTGTTAAGATTAAGGTTCTTGGTGACATAAGGAATTAAGTGCCACTATTACAAAATGGCTTTGATTTGTAATTGTGTACTCTTCAATATTTGAATGTCTGTTCTATGTCTATCACTGGAAATTGGGTATATTTATTATATAACTAGAGAATATATTGAGGACTTCTGTAAGGAGGCAGTATATGGCTCATAGCTGGCAAGTAATACAGATCAGGGTCGAAACCCTGACTTGTCACATAGCCTACTTACTGTGTGTCAGTAGACCATTTCCTTAACCTCACTGAACTGCTCTTTTCCTTATCTTAAAAAAAAAAAAATGGCTAATACTACCCCACGCACAGTTCTTCTAAGGATGAAGTGACACATCACTTACAAAGTACGCAGCCTAGCATCTGATCTGTAAAGTGTCCAGTAAATGTTGGTTCCAGTCCATGCCACAGAAAGTACAATATTAGGCACAGTTGCAAAGTTTTATAGTTTTGGGAGGAAATCCGTTCAGAAGATGAAATTAAAATTCAAAGAATTTCAGTGACTCGTTGAAGGTTTCCCAGCTGCTGTGGACAGTAAAACATCACTGTAGAATGAGGAGTTAGAGAGCTGCTTCTCTGCGTACTTCCAGGAGCACCTTCATCTTCTACTTTCAATGGACTATTTTTAAAATGGCAGAAGTGGTGCAAAACTAGAGACGAGATGTGTATTACTCGGGTAATATTGTGAACTCTAATCACTATAGGGTTTTTCTTCTATTTTTAAAAGTTTTTTTTTTTTTTTTAAAGATATTTATTTATTTATTTATTTGACAGAGATCACAGTAGGCAGAGAGGCAGGCGGGGGTGGGGGAGGAAGCGGGCTCCCTTCTGAGCAGAGAGCCCAATGCGGGGCTTGATCCCAGGACCCTGGGACCATGACCGGAGCCGAAGGCAGAGGCTTTAACCCACTGAGCCACCCAGGTGCCCCTATTTTTAAAAGATTTTTTAAAGTAATCTTTACCCCCAACATGTGGCTCAAACTGAGAGCCCCAAGATCAAGAGTTGCGTGCTGCGTGGACCGAGCTAGCCAGCTGCCCCGTTGTGAGTTTCTTAAAATAAGAAAAGGTCAGAGTTCTAAAATGTGCCGTTGGTTACTGTGGTAGACAAAATAATGGTCCCCTAAAGATGTCCTAGACCCTAAAACCTGTGAATATGCTACCTAAGCATGGCGAGAAGAACTTCGCAGATCAGATAAAGTTCAGGATCTTGGGTTGGGAAGATCTTCCTGGATTATCTAGGTGAGCCCAATGTAATTATAAACGTCCTTATAAGAGGAATGCCGGAAGTGTCAGGGAGAGAGGTTTTAAGATGCTGTACTCTGTCCTGAAAAGAGAGAGAGGGACCACAAACCACAGAATGCAGGTAGCCCCCCAAAATGAGGAAATAGATGCTCCTTTGGAGCCTCCAGAAAGGCTCCAGAAATTCACCTGGCTGGCAGTTGAATTTTAGCTCAGTAAGACTTGTTTTGGAATTCTGACCTCCACAAGTGTAAGAGTAAATTTGTGTTATTTTAAGTCTCTGAATGTGTGGTAATTCATTGCTGTCAGAAGAGCAATAGGAAACTAATACTATTAGCATTAAATGCCAGTCTCCTCCACTGTGAGATTTTATGTGGGTCACAGTCTGTGCATCTGTCTGTGGGGCCTTTGTCGTCACCTGTGAAATCATGGCTAATTTCTGTTATGGAAAGGAACAAAATTGAAAAAGCCATTTCAGGCTTAAGTCTTGTGTAAAATTGTATGAACAGCCTTCAGAAACAAAACCTCAAAAGATGAAGTCATTATTTTTGTTGAGAAGACTATTAACTTTCTGTCCAGAATGGAGATAATCAAGGACAGTAGTTTTGTCAGACAAGAGAAGACTAATAGCTACAAAAATCAAATTTTTTTTCTAATGCCTACTGACTATTTATGTAAGTGGGAAGAGTCTTATAAGTAAGAAAGGTATGATGAACTTATGTTCCCCTATCCATAGATAAAATTTAAACCCTAAAGATGGTAAATTAGGAGTTAGAAATTGCCGTCAAGGTCTTTTATCACCTGCTGTGATTCCATTTGTAACCAGGAGATGGCAGAATTGACACACAGATGAACTGTTCAGTTACGGGGTTTTGGTTTCAAGTGATGGAATAGATATACTATATATATTAATTTGGAAACCTGCTTCCCACGGTTTTGAGAATTACACAAAGAATGTGGAATAAAAAACAAGTAAATTATGCATTTGAAAAATTTTCAGGGTGTCATGAGGTTTCTCTCCCTCATATTAATTTGCCACATTGGAGTTTACTCTGCGAAGTCAAAAGCAGCTTTTGCTTTGTGATTAAATTTTGGCCATATTCACCTTATTTAGGTTTCTCTGTTGCACTTACTATAGATTTGCCTGTCAGAACTTGAAGAATTTGCTGATACTAAGCTTTGCAACTTTAAAGTGTATTAGGTATATATAAATATGATAGCTCTTTGACGAGAAATAATTCTGGAGATGATAATCAAAAGATATGACTTTCACCCTTGCTTCCTTAGCCAAGTAGTACTCTGGTCTTCAATAACTTCTGTCTCAGACTGCTATATATGTAAACAGGCTGACAATTGGCTTCTAATCATCAGAGGCATATTAATAGGCTGTTATTAGATTTCCCAGAGAAAAATAAGAATCAGGTCAGTTATTGTGAGCTGTGCTGGCATAGTTGGGGAAAGGATATAATGTTAATGGAAAGCACTATCGGTGATGCCCAGTGACCTTGAAGAGCGTTTCAAGAGTGAGAGGACGAGGGTGCCAGGGTGGCTCGATTGGTTAAGCACCTGCCTTCAGCTCAGGTCATGATCTCAGGGTCCCGGGATTGAGCCCCATGTTGGGTTCCCTGCTCAGTGGGGTGTCTGCTTCTCCCTCTCTTTCTGCTTCTCCCATGCTATGTGTGTTTCCTCTCTCAAATGAATAAATAAAATCTTTAAAAAGTTAGAAGTGATAGTGTGACAAGCTGGCAGTGAGCTGTGTGGTACAGAAGGTGGCTGTGGCAGTGAAAGGTCCAGAGACTGAGCAGCATCTCTCTTTCTCCTTTGCTGTCGTTACCAAATGGGAGGCTGAAGTTCACGGTAGTTTTTCTTTTTCACAAACTTAGTCTTATGACCTAAAGTTCTGGATCTTGGTGTTTAATAAATACTAAAAGGAGACATTCAGCTCTCCATTACAAAAATAAATTAATAAACATGTCAGGTAAGTTTTTATTTATGTCAGAGAAAGAAAAATCTTGATAGCAGCTTCATTCTAAATTTTAATCTAATTATCATGTTTTTGGTATGTTTAATTCTAATGAAGCCAGTATTGCATTTTAATGTTGATAAAAGATGGGAACATGTATTTTCTTTATGTAAAACCTTTGTCATTTTGTCTATGGATAGACCTTTGACGTACAAAAGACTCTTGGGTTTAATGAAAATGCCACCATTGCTGTGTCATAGATTCAGTATTGAACCCTAGATTTGTGAGGAAAGAATGCTCTGAAGAATGGATTTACTGAGAGACCCGCAGATGACATTATTTCCTTTCCTGGAATCATAGTCCCATAACATGTTTTTGTTCTTGTGCAGTGAAATACCCTGTTGTGGCTCACATTCAAATCCAAGAAAGATCAGAGTTAATAGAAAACCAAATCGAAGGCAGCAGAGTTACTGGAGGAAGTAGAGAGTGGCCTCTCTGTTCTCCCGAAATCGCCATGCTGCGCAAGTCAGGAGACCGTGCTGGCTGCTTTGTACCTCTTCAGTTAGTGAGATTGCTTTTCATCCCAGAACCTTTGCAAAGTTTTTGTTTTGCTTCTGTATTTTTAAGAGATAAAACCATAATGTAAGAACATGAGGGGTTATGAAGCATGAAGTTCCATAAATATTTATGCCAAGCCACACGAGTAGACATTTCCTATTTTCTTGACATATTGGGGTCATTCTTCACTCTTGACCTCTTGAATTGAAAAATACAAGGAGTTAGTGAACCTTTTTCTTTACTCTTTCCTTTTTTATTTGTTTATTTTGATTTCTTTAATGAGTGTTAGATGCTGGGAGCTATCCTTTTAGATTCATGTAAGTTTTAATAAACTTTATTTTCTGTCCTAGTTTATAAGTATGGATTTAAAAGTTTATACACTTATCAAGAGTAACACGATTTATACCCAGTTTCAGGCCTTAGTGGTAAGGTGTGTAGTGTGTGTGTGTGTTCGCACACACGCACACATGCAATTATCTCTAAATTAAAAATAAATATTTGTCAAGACTAATAAGTAGAATTGCATTGAAAAGCACATTTTATTTTATGATTTTTTGTAAGATTTTATTTATTAGAGAAAACATGATTTGGAGGAGGGTCAGAGGAAGAGGGAGAAGTGGGGAGCTCCATTTGGGGCTCCATCCCAGGGCCCCGAGATCATGACCTGAGCTGAAGGTAGATGCTCAACTGACTGAGCCACCCAGGCGCCCCCCAAAAACATTTTAAATTAGCCCTTTCATTTTATTTTCTCCCTCAGTTAAGATCTTTGGTCCAGAGTAGATGTATTTACCCTTTGATATTATGTTAAAGTTACCAAGTTGTAATATCTATTTTTAGAGAATTTAGAAATGCCGGGAGGTGGAAAAGTTGGAGAAATGTTACCTGTAATCCCAGTTTGTTTTTTCAAGTCTATGTAACTATATATGTAGGTAATCTAATGTTCAGTACAAAGATAAAAATATTTTTAAAATTCTGGAGGAGAGCTTGTGTGGCTAAGTTGGTTAAGCAGTAGACTCTTGATTTCAGCTCAGGTCATGTGGGATTGAGCCCTTTGTCGGGCTTTGCGTTCAGCACAGAATCTTCTTGGGATTCTCTCTCTCCCTCTGCCACTTCCCCCACCCCCCGCCCCCAAGTAAATCAGTGAACCTTTAAAAAAAAATTGTAGAATATTGGCTGATGACCAGTCAGGTGTTGAGTATGGACCAGTCAGGATTCTAGTCAGTTGGAATCCTAGAGCAGGGCCCAGGAGTACCTGGAGTTTCTCCTCAGTTGTTGTGTGCAGTAGTCAATGGGGTGGCGGGTGAGGGTCAGGGTGCTGAGGTGGGGAGCTAGTTGAGGCTGGGGTGGGTGGGGAGATGGCAGATGAGATGTACCCAGCTGATGAGCAGCTTTGCCCCTATTGATGTGTGCGTTATTGACAATAGAGCAAAAGCCCTTTTGGTTCATTCTTTCAACCTATTTTCATGTGAGCACTTGATGCTGTTCTAGGCATTGGGGGTTCAGAGCACGTAAATGTGTTTCTTGCCCTTGAGGTGGTTATAGAGTGATGGGCTTGAGACAACATGGCAGGAGGTGTGAGGATCGATATAGAACAAGGGAGGGGAGGTTCTGGGCTGACAAAATAATGCGTGTCCATTAAGGGTCTAAGGTTTTTAGGCTGAAAAAATACCTTTGACATCTTGCACTGAACCTGTACATTATCCCCTTTTAACCCTAGTTTTAAAATTTTCATAGAAATTACTTCTTTTTTAGGATGTAATTAAATTATGTATTTTAGGTTGCCTGCCTGATACGAGTTCCTTCTGAAGTTGTTAAGCAGAGGGCACAGGTATCTGCTTCTTCAAGAACGTTTCACATTTTCTCTAACATCTTATATACAGAGGTGAGATGTGTTTTTAAACTTTTTTCCTTTTTGAGAAAGATTTTATAGTAGCTATTAGGAATATTGTGATTCTTATCCCAGGAGTCTTAGAAGAGACCATAAAGCTAAATTTAATGCTGGGTCACAGTATCTTTTTATGCTAAGATTATCTTTGCCTTTTCTTTGTTTTCAAAGTTTAATTTAAAATTTCCCCCCAAATTTCTGAACAGTGCATACCGAGTATCACTACTGTGTATGTGTCCTACATTGTAATTGTCCTGTAGTAGTTTCAGAATCAGACATGAAATAAATCGTAAAAATGTGAAGTGAATAAAGATATATTAAAATGTTACTACAGAACTTGAGGACCCATGGAAGAGAAGTGTAGTAATGGACGTAGGGACTTGCATTATAAAGTTTATATTAAAGTTATTTTTTTCCTTGCTAATGTTACATTATGGGTCAGAAGTCAGTCTTGCTGGCCCTGTCGGAAGGGACCAAATTTTTACAGAAGCCTTCTTAAAAAAACAAATAGTACTCAGTCACGTGGAAATTTTCAGTGAGTCTAGGTTTTAGAAAAGTTATTCTTCTTAATGGTCCCTTTGTCACTTTGGTGAAGAGGTACTGAGTATTTAATCATAGGATCATGAGATCAGTCCAGTCGAGTCAAGGGACCCTGTTGTGAATCATGTGGACAGTTAAGTAAGTCGCGGCTTGTCCAGAGATATTTATCACTGTGGAGGGATTATTAGTGAATTTCTGATGTCTTCTGATTGAAACTGTGAAATATAATTATGTTTTTATGTGAAGGGATGATTGGCTTTATGTATGCCTTTGCTTTTGGAAATGTATTTATTGAAAACAAGTATGATTTTTCAAGCAGAAATGTTGAAAACAACTGAGTTAGTCCATTTGATTATTTTAGAGATATTCCTATTTTAAAGGGAGCTGACCTGAGCCTTGTATGCTTTAATTTATAACCTTTAGCCTCTTACGGAACTGTGGTCATTGTAAATGTTTTAAAACTCTGACTTCAGAGAAGTTACAAAGGTAAAATTCTGACTAGAGAATGTCATTCAGAACTCTCTGCTGTTCTAGCTTTCTGAGCTCTTGGCCTTTTGTTTGTTTCAGGGCGTCCAAGGATTATATCGAGGCTACAAAAGCACAGTTTTAAGAGAGGTAACTCACTGAATTTCCAGTATTGAAGTGCAAAAGAATGATATACTTTGTTGAATAAATTTATTCAGAGAAACTGCTTTAAAAATTTAAGAGAAATTATGATCACTTTTTGAAATAGTTTAGTCTTATCCTGGTTCTTAGATCTAACAAATGGGCAGAATGGGTTTGCTGAAAGAGCAGTCTCCCTGGTGAGAACAGCACCCAGCCTGTGGTGTGGTTGTTGCTGGGGTGGCCGAGTGTCTCCTTTGGCTGAAATAGTAAGAAACAACTGCTAAGGGTAAGATACCAAGTTAATTACCAGAATACACTGAATTAACGAACACTTGGTGATGAAAGAAGCGCTTGAGGAGACAAGTGTCTCTAAAGTCTGTGTCGTGTGGTCAACTCTTGTCTTCCCGATAACAAGGTGTGATGAGCTGGGGCGTTCCGTTGGGACTGGGGTGCTGGCCCTGCGGGCGGCTTGCTGCTCAGTGTGTGCCCAGCAGCCACTTCACTTCTTGTGATTACTAACGAAGTCAGGGATTCAGTATGTTTCTCTGCTGTTAGTGGAAAAATCAAAGTGATACCAGTATCTTCCTACAGGAAGTACGTCTTAATTTTTGCCTCACATAGAGGACAATATTTTGAAGTTTAAAAGTTGGTTTATGCAAGATTTATGACAGTCTTTGTCTGGTTTGGGATATAATTTTTTTTTTTTAAGAGTTTAAATCCTAGGATTTTTTTTCAGCTTTATTGAGATATAATTGACAACTAAACTTGTAAGGTATTTAAAGTGTACAATGTGATTATGATTTGATACACACACACACATATATATCTAATGAATGGGTAGAATGGGTTTATATATAATATGTGTGTGTGTGTGTGTGTGTGTGTGTGTCTATATGTATACATTGTGAAAAGGATTGGGACTTAATTTCCTATTAAAGAAAATACAAAGGGGAATCTGCATACCCTTGCTCTGTATTCTTTTTTTCTACTTGGAGTTCCCTGGGTGCTAAAATATTTGCATTTATAACAATGTTTTTAATTTAAATAAATATTGCTCTAATTAGCAGAACATTGAAATTGCCTGAAATCCCTAATTTTATTCCTAGGTAGTTCTTGTGTGTTTTGTTTTTTTTTTACTATAGACGGCAATCTTTTTTATGAAATACCAGCACTGTTACATGTTATTTAAAGCTTTGATTTCCACAAGGTAACAGCCTTTAGTGAAGGATGGTGTGGTTGATGTAGATCTTAGAAAAACTTCCTTTGAAGGAAAATTAAATGTTTCAAAATTAGTTTATTTGTGTGATGGTGACTTCTGTCTCTCAAAAATATCACCCACACTGTATCTTCATTCTGTAGTTATTTTCTGACTCACTAAACGTGTGATTTACTCAGATTTCACTGGGGAACAGCACACCAGGGGGGCACTGAACCTTTTTTATTTTTCTGAGAAATGCTGAATAAATGAATATATTTACATGCCAGGCAATACTGGTTTTGCATACAAACAGATAAAACACATGGTTACAACTGCATTCTGGTCTTTTAAAAATTTGTTTTGACATATGTCATACTAGTAATTAATGTCTAGGCTACAGTTTTTGCAAATAGTGTGACCCTACTGAGATGACTTTGTTTACTGAAAATGGCATTGCTTCGTTGGAAATTTAATTGGGGTCTTCTGCATTATACGTATTCATAAAAGATCCTTCAGAACTGATTTTAGCTGAAATATTGCTTTTGTACAGATTCTCTGATAGAATGAGAGAAGAATTATCACTGAATGAAACATAGCTTCTTTTCAAAATGAGAAAAATAAGAAGTGATACGTCTGCTTTAAACAGAATTTTTACATTATAAATAGTTTCAATTCTTACATTATTCTGACACCAATACCAATTTTTTTTTGCCAAGAGCTTCTTTGATTGTTTCAATAAGAAAATACATTGAAGCCGTAGTGAGAATCACCAGGAAACTTACACGGTTATTCTGTGTACAATTTTTTCTTTAAAACAAGCTTTATCTCCCTAGCGGTAGCCCATTAGAATGAGATTGAAGTTTGAATCTGTGCAGTATAAGATAGATTATGTGTGTTCTTTAGATTTTGTGAATGCCGTCACTTTTTTTTTTTTTAACTACATTTGATGTTTGTGGAGATTGCGTGCTTACCCCTTATGTTCACTTCAATTATTGTAGTTGCTGTGGATTGTAGACAGAGTGTAAGTAGGGTCAACGGATTATACTCTGTATCTCACCGTTTCAGTATTCGTTTGTCTCATGATCTTGGCCAAATTAGATGCGGCCAGCCCCTGAGCTGGAGTGGTGTTATTGTAGTAGGATGGAAATGGGGAGCAAAACCACAGCTGCTTTCCTAGCTGGACGGATTTCAGAGCGTCCATTGTCCTGAACGTTCTGTGAAGAGCAGCCTCACGATCTTGTATGTGAATTAGAAGGACTTCTGAAGAGGAGGAAAGCTGAGAAGCGCAAGTTGTTTCAAAAGATGTAAGAATAAGTGAAGCTTGGCAAATAACACTTTATCCACAGATTCTACTTAGCAGTCATTTTAAGGGTGCCTCGTGTGTATTGGGCACCATGCAGAACGATTCTTCCCTTAAAGATTCACATTCTTGTGGGGAAGTGACTAGGAGTAGACAAGTCATGGTGCCACAGTGATCTGTAGGACCAAAGGTGGCTGAGATGATAGAGGAAGCAGTGCTTGAGTATACTCAATTGGTATTTGTTGCGTTAATGCAGATGAATTGTTGGCCTAATTCTTGGAGTGGCAGTCAAAAACAGTCTAGGAGGCAGGCAGCCGTAACGTCATGAGCAAGAGCACAAGGGTGTGAAAGCACCTGCGTACCTCGCCGAGCTCACTAGCCGTGGCGTTTTCATGCCCACAGAAGAGGCAAGAGTGATTTCCCTCTCCCTCTCGCCAAGTGAGGATGCTGCAGGGAGGCACTCAGCCAGGTGCGGTGTTTGTTTGGAGGAGGGGTTGGGCCTCTCCCCAGAGCTGGATGCCTGCCAGGGGACTGGAGTCCCACACATGGGAAAGGGCCTTGGAAGAGCCTGGCACGTGTCCCACAGAATTGGGGAAGTAATTACTGGCATTTGACTCCTGTGTGCAGAAATCTGATGGTAAGATGGTGGTTGGAGCTGCCTCAGTGGCAGCATGTTGCCGTTGTGATCGTGAATGACTCCCGGGTTCTCTTTGGTAGATGACAGTCGCCACTACAGAGAGCTGAGACGGGTGAGGACGACCTCCCCTCTCCCCACAGTTTTGCGCCCAGGTTTCAGTGAAAACAGGTCTCTCTACAAACTGTGACACACGCAGTCAGAATCAGGCAGGCCAAACGCATCACTCAGCCGGTTCTGGAAGTTCATCGAAGCCCTAGATCCGTCCCTTCAGCCCCCGCCCAAATCACCACTGCTGGCAAAGCTCACTCTCAGGTGGACAAGGCAGCTTTTCTCATGTGGGTACTTCTTGTCTGTCTGAGACAGTAGCGTTCCCCCTAATGTGGCGGCTGGACATGGGGACCTTTAGGAATCAAGCCTCGGGTTTGCCCTTCAGCGTCTACCCCAGCTCTGTTGTTTGCCCCTCAAACTCTGATGTTCTGTAAATGTCAACTGTGTCTTACCAGAGACACCCTGTCTTAGGTGCTTCGCCGCCTGTTTGTTTCTTTAGCCGGCGTATTTTGGAGGTGATTTTTGGTCACTTCATAAAGACGCCGTCTCGCTGTTAGGACTGCAGGGTGCTCCACCGTGCACGCGAGCCGCAGTCGCTGAGCCTCCTCACTGCCCGACACTGCGCACGTGCCGCAGAGCGTGTTCTCACACGGCCGAGGATGCTGGCGGGTTCAACTCCCAGAGCGAGATTGCTTGGCTGTCGGTGTGTGGCATTCGTAATTTTGATGCCTGTGGCTACATCGCACTGCTCGGAAACAGCCGTGGACCCTTGGGCCAGGAGCGCGGGAGCTCCTCCGCTCTGCCTTACCAACGGCACCAGCCATCTGAGAGCGGAAAGCTAATCTCACCGTAGCTGTAAATCTGAGCCTGAGCGTATGAGCATATATCCAAGATCTGCTCTATCTCCTTTACTGTGAACCGATTGTTTAGATTAGGTTCAAGTCCCCGTGTGAATGAGATGGAGAGATCCACGTGAAGGGCTTTCTCCACAGCCGATCACACAGGGTGCATTTTGTATGCTTAGTAACCGGAAGGGCCTTGGACAGGAAGTAACACCTAAGTGTGAAAGGCACCTCTGCCCCAAGCCAGCTGTCTGCTCTTGGCAAGTTGCTTAACTTCTCTGAGCCCACGTTTGCCCATCTGCGCTGGAAACCTCACATAGACTGTTCTCGGTGAAATCTCCCAGCAGTCTCAGGAAAGAGGTGTTACATCAGTAGGGTCTGCCAGGGGACTCGGATGAAGAAACCCGGCTCTGGATTGTGAGGTCCTTGACCAGCCACACAACCTTGATGGGTCTCTATTCACACATCCGAATGCCATTTCGTGATGATGAGTAACAGTCGTGTTTGAGTTAGAGGCCAGCTGCTGGTGTTACTTGTAAAGCTCCTGGGCTGCGATTGGAGAGCGTTTTATCCAAACCTCTTGTAGAGAGGAGTTTTGTACTCAGTAAACAAATTGTAACCTGCGGCTGATTTCATGTTCACTGGCTACTTGTGTAGGAAAAACAACAAACTGGTTATGATAATGTAAAGTTGCCCTAATTGGTGTTTGAGTTGGTCAGAATTACTAACATAAATACGTTGGAACAATTTTTTGATTATTCTCTTTTGGGTCACATTGATAATTTACTGGAATTTATTTCCCAGGTAGAGGAAGACTTTCTCACTGAGATTGCAACAGTTGAATATTTTCCATGGAGAGATGTTTTGAAGCAACTGTAGCTAGAACTTCTGTTACTTATTTACCGTCTTTTAACATTTGTCTGCTTTCATTACCATAAAAAGAGAAAAAACAGTCCTAGCTGATAAGAAAGGCTTTTTTTCTCCTGGTGTCGCTGCTGTGTATCTGTGTATGTTTGTGTGAAATTGTTTTCTTTGATTTCCTTCTTTCTCTTGTGGTCTGTCCTTAACCTTTCAGTTCTTTTGGGCTACGTATAGTTATGCCTGTGAATTTGCCTTGGAAAGAGCTCTTGGATTTTTGCCTGTCTGTAGCATGCACAGGCCGTAGCATAATGCCTTCCATGAAATTAGCACTCAAGAAATATTTGTTGGTTTTTCCATTCCTTTAAGTCTGAGTAATTTTTAGTCAGATGCTGCTGGACATCTTGACCCCTCCAGAATGTTGAGGCTGTTCTGAGGGGACCGGGAATTAGGCAGGGTGGTGGCTCAGCGTTTTGATCCACTCCATTAGGAGACCTTTGCTTTAGATAGCTGACGAAATGACAAAGAGTATATAGTTTTCCAAGATTTCATTCTTCTTAAACCTTGAAAAAAATTGTTATAAGCCTGATTTCATCAGAAAAGTATTAATTGTAATAATTTATTTTCCACATTTGAGTAATTCCACTGAAAAGGAAAAAGGTGATTATAAATCTTTCCAAACTTTGAATGTGAAATTTTAAGTTTTTCGCTTAAACTCCAAAGCAAACATATTGAACCCTGTTTTAATCCTACATAATTCATTTTATTAACTATGACCAAACAGAACATCTGTTAAAATTCCATAATGTTAGCTTCATGGGAAAAGAAAAAAAAATCAGTTTGGTTTTGGAATTTTTCCATTGTTTTATTGTCCAGGCCTTCAGTAGATGTGTAACGGGACATTCTTATTAATGGGAATATTAAACAAATGAAAATGAAATACCCCCTTTAATCACAGAGGATTATAAAATGAGTCCCTTGGTTGCATTTACATTATTATAACTATACTGTGGAGATCTTCTATGAAGAATGAGTGATGGTTCAGTCTCTGAGAACCTAAAATTATTACTTCTCAAATAAAGATTTTAGCCTGCAGTTTTTCATCATCTCTTAAATAAATAAACATTTTCAGAAAGAACAATTTAGTAAAATTATCTTAATATAGAAAATTACTCCAGCCCTTCAGTGCATATTTTCTCATGTTTTGTTTACAAGAAACCAGCTGCTATTTACTTTGCTCATTCTTTGGACACATTTCCTTTGCTCTGTGCAGTTTGGAAAATGCTGCCTGTTTCCATTGTTGCACGATGGCCATGCTATCCTGAAGGGACACCAGTTCCTGTGTATAGGGTTTACTGGGATGTAAATGCAGTGTACTGACTCTTCCATGTATGCACATAAGAAAGCTGCTGTTAAAGGTGGTAATGATCTCTTAATTTTTCCTTTTAAGTGGTAACATCATAAGCCATTACGTTGAAGGACCTCTCTCTCGTTGTTGTTTGTGTTTTTCATCCTATATGAAATATCCTCTTCATCTTTGTATGTCAGTGTAGATTGCATTTAAGCTGCAAGTAACAGAAAATCCGACTACATTGGCTGTTGCAGATAAGGGCTTTTCCCCCTCCCTCTATCATAAGAAATCTGGAGTCACTGAGTCTGAGGCTGGTATACTGGTTAGATGAGAGCATACAGGAAACAGCCTCTTTCATTCTTCTTGGTTGACCTTAATACTGTGGCTCATTTACTCCTGGTCATAAAATGGCTGCTCCAATTTAGGCATCACGGCCCCCTTCCAAGCATGAAGGTTGGGGAAGGGCTGGGGGCAGTACTAACCTATCACTCTATGTACTTGGAAAACAGCTTTCTTGGGCCAGGTGTCTTAGTGCTTTCCTGAGCTGAGTGGGGAGTGGAAAGTTACATGTAGGGAGCTTTTCAGTGTAGGAGGTGAGACCAGGCAGATGGGGTTGGGACTGCTGTTACTGAGTCACCCTGCAGGGTCTGCTATATTCTGGCTACTCAAGTTTTCCTAGCTCAAGTTCCATTTCTTCAGAAAGGAAACCATATCATACACCTCCCACTTTGTCCTGTACTTGGGTTCCCTCTAAAGGACGTCCAAGCACTTATCTGGACCACAGTTTTTGGACATTTAATTCTGTTCTGTAAACTGCAATGCCTGTTCTTACTCTTTGCTGCTTTTGTTTCTTGGGCACCATTGTGGAAGTTCTTATTTAAAAAACACTGGTGGTCCCTTTGTAATTCTGAATTGTAATTATTCTGAAAATGAGAGTTTACTTCGAAGTTACTTATTTTTTTATACAGTTTTGATTTTAAAGTAAAGATCTCAGAATACCTCTGTTGATATGTGTAGGTAGACACTTCCCTTAAAAATATATATAAATCAGCTTCCTAAGTACTTAACCTGTTCCATTTTTGGTGCTAAGTTCTTCACATACAGTTTTTCTTTCTTCCTTCCTTTCTAAAGATTTTATTTATTTATTGGAGAGAGAGCGATTGCCTAAGTAGGGGAAGTGGTAGAGGGAGAAGCAGGCTCTCTGCTGATTAGGGAGCCTGATGCAGGGCTTGATCCCAGGACTCTGTGATCCTGACCCTAGCTGAAGGCAGACACTTAACCAACTGAGCCACCCACATGCCCCCACATGCAGTATTTCATATAATCCTCCCAATAATCCAGAACATCCCTATTTTGTAAAAACTGAGGTTTGCTAAGGTTGTGGTTCACTCAAAGTCTTAGATCCAGTAAGTAAGGAAGGGAACTGAGCACTCCAGAGCCCATGATCCGAATCCCTGTGGTCAGCTGTGCATTTTGCATTTTATATGCAAATAAATTTTTCTAGGGAGGAAAGTATTTCAAATTAGTAGTATGTTTCTTTGGTTCTTATACCTTTAAGTAGGCACTAGTGCTAGGAGTTTGGGGAAAATAGGTTCTCAGCAACCAGGAACCTACCTGACTTTAAAAGAAAAGTTAGAGAACTAAGCCTAGAGAATCTGCTTTGATTGAGATGCTCGGAAAGGACGGTAGCTCACAAGTGCATATTATCCTGTATGTTTGCATGATCAGCTCTTAACCATCAGGCAGTGGTTTGCCTGTCCCTTCTCTGAGGGGTCTGCTGTGACGTCTCTAGCTGAAATGCACCACCCCCAGCCCCAAGCCCTGACTTGGTATCCTACCATTGCATCCTTATCTGAAATAATCTTTTCTTATTTATAAACTTAGTATCTACCTCCCTCCTCCAACAAAAATATATGCATTGTGAGGGCCAAGTGCCTGTTTGTTTGGTTACTTTGTTAACTCAGCACCTAGAAGACTGCTTGCTATGTAGTGCATCAGAAGATACTTAATGGACAGATCAGTGACTTAATCATACTTACTTCTTAGAAGAAGACTGATTTTAAAGTACTTAGATATTTAAAATCTCTAGCAGACGCTCAGACTAAGTTGGATTTGGCAAGAATTGTGGAATCCTCACTTAATTCCCAGGCAAGGTAGTGGTTTTTTGCCATGTAAACTTTCTGCACTTCAAATGAGGTTCATTTTCTTCTTGTCTTTTACCATATTTCCCAGTATATTGTGCCTTCCATAAATAGCTTTTATTCTGATGTTGTCCTTTCTAGTTAAGGGTTGTTGTATGAATATTTCATGTATTTAAAACACTTTTTTCAAATGATGTAGGAAATAGCAAGGATAGTACTTATGAAGAAAATCCTTCATCAGACATAGGCAAATTACATACACTGAACACTGTGGGTCAGAAATTACTCTTGAGATTCTGAGTAGTGTATAATATCTTAATGTCTGAGCAAACATTATCTTATAAGGAAAATTAGGGAACAACATTAAGAAAACTAAGTTTGAAAGAAAAATCTAGAATCTTAATATGTATTTCAAGTATTGTGGTTGAAGGGAGCCATTTAAAGGATGAAAATGATTGAAAACATATTAAAAATAATTGTGTGTTTGACTTCCTGGTTGCACATTACCTTAGGATTATATGATGTTAATAGTTACAACTTGAATTCTGATCATGTACTTCACATATATTTTTCTAAGCCGCAGCTAAAACTCTAGGGTGCTCGTCTGTTTTGTAGGTAAGTAAGCTGAGCCAGGGAGTATGTGGCAGGCCTGGAAGCAGAGGCCATGCCTGTGTGATCCAAAGCCTGATGGGTTGGTTTGCTTCCTGCTCTCCACTCTGCTTCCTGCTCATGTTTTGCAGATAAATTCACTGTTCATTCCTCTTGGAATTTTTCAGTAAACCGGGAAAATAAAGTGATTTGAAACAAATCTGTTGTCTTGAAGTAGAGCACAATTTCTGAGGGTTGGGATTCTGAAATGTAGAAATGGAACCATATATACAAGTAGAACACAACCAGATGCTTCTAAGTTGGAATTAATAGGGTTTCAACATCCTTCATCTAGTCTTTGTGAAGATGGCTTAAAAATGCTTAGACTGATTTCATACTCTGTCCTCTTTTCTCCCACGGACTTGAGCATGTGCTCTGAGAAAACAGCACAGTAGTGGGAAAAAGTTGATCATCTTTGGCATCGAAATGATTTTGGTATTTAGCTAAGTAATTAACAGATAATTTATTGACGAGTGGAGAAGGAGAAAGTGGAGAGAGAGTAAGCTGTTTCTTTTCCTTTGTGAAACAGTTGGCTTTTAAGTGGAGTTTGAGGATACAGAAGTTGTATTCAGAATAACCACTAGAGGGTGCACAACGCCTGTGTTTTAAATGTTGGCGGCAGACCGTTTACGTGAACTGGGAAAGCTCCTGCTGGGGTGATTGCTTTGGTACCCTTAAAAACAGTTCAAATTAAGAAATGAAAATCCAAGCATAAATAGTGTTTTCCAATCCAAGGTTCCTAAATAAATAGATTTGTTTTATCTTTGGGTAAATGTATGCATAGATTTTAATTTGGGTTTGAAGTTTTAAAACTTTGTCATGTTAAAATGTAAAGATACACAAAAGTCCATGAGTAAGATGAACCTCTGTGGGCCTGTCACTCAGCTACAGCACGCATCCGCTCTTGGCCAATATTGTTTCACCTGTACTCAGACCCAGCCCCTCTCCTTATATTATTTTGAAGCAAATACTACACATTACCTTATTTTATTCAAAAATACCTCATTATGTATCCAACTTTACCTTTGAAAAACTTGACAGATGCTCCCTCATTCAAGTGACCAAGTTAACAGCATCACTAACAAGGTCTGTTGATATCCAACACCCCCAATATGATGCACCCAGAAGAGCACAAAACCACTGCTGTGATCTTCTGCCTCCCAGAATGCATCATCTAAACCTGATCATGAGAAAACACCAGACAAACTGAAATGGGGAGACTTGTACAAAATTGTCAAGATCTTGAAAAATAAAGATGAAGGAATTGTCAAATGTAGCAGGAGACACAGATGAGTGCAGTGTGGGATGCTGGACTGGACTCTGGAACAGAAACGGTAGAAGGAAAGAAAACCGGTGGAATTCAGGAAAAGTGTAGAGTTTAGCTACTAGTGTAGCTGAAATATTAGTAGCTGGTTTTAATGATCATATTCTGGTTATTTAAGTTGTTAACATCAGGGGAAGCTGGCTGCAGGGTATATGTGAACTCCTTGTACTATGTTAGTGACGTGTATGGATGTCTGGAAGTTATTTAAAAAGATAGAAAGCTGAAAAACAATGCTAGAAGACATTGAATGAAATACCTTATTTTTTAAGTGATCTTCTAAAATAAGGACAAGTTAAACTTAAAACTTCTGTTTTCATTTTTATCCAACTAATGCTACATGGAATTGGTAACAAGTTCAACAGTGTGGAACATAGTCTGAGAAGCAAAAGTCTCCTATCTTTCCATCTCCATTCCAGTCTCACTCTCTAGAGATAACCTCTTTTCTGTGTTAAACTGTTTCTGTGCCTAGTTCATCTTATTATATCCATATTTCTGGATAATATATTTAAACATTTGTTTCTTAATTTGTCAGCCTTAGATACAATCTATTGACTCTTTGGAATGAAATATGTGGTTTAGCTGGCTTTATGCTCCTCCCCAAACATAACTCCTTGTAGCATTCCGGTTCCATAAATTTCATTACTTTGGTTATTTTAGAAACTTTAAGGTCACGTATTTGTTCTGTGTTTTTCATCCGACAAACTTCAGCATCTTGTAACTTTCTGTTTGAGTTGAGGCTGTTACTTCTTTTTACCACCTAACCCTCTTTGACTTTCGAATTCCACTTTCTGGAATGACTCTCACGCTGCACTTTATTCCAGTTGGTCAAGTTGCCTGGCCGTTTCACCTTGTCCTTCATCCACAGTCACTTCTTCAGTGATTTTTTTCTGGATTGATTTTCAGAGTTGAACATGGTGAATGCTTAGTATTATTTGAGACTTCACGAAGGATCACCTGGCCAAGTAGTGTGCTGGGGTTGTATAGTTGACCTTCAGACGAGTGTGGGTATTAAGAGCGCTGTTGCCCTGTGCAGTGGAAATTGTGTATATAACTTTAGACTCTCCCAAAACTCAACTACTGATAGCCTGCTGTTGGCCAGGAGCCTTACTGATAACACATATCTTATTTATTACATGTTTTATGTATTACACTTTTTTAAGGAAGTAAGCTAGAGAAGAGCAAGCGTTAAGAAAATCGGAAGGTAGAGAAAGTACATATAAAGTATTGTACTGTATTTATGTATATTAAAAAAATTGCATGTAAGTGGGACCAATGCAGTTTAAACCTGTGTTGTTGAAGGGTCAATTGCATTTCTTTTTTAAATTTTTTTTAAAGATTTTATTTATTTGAGTGAGAGCAAGCAGGGGGAGGGGGAGAAGGAGGAGGGGAGAGGCAGAGGGAGAAGCAGACTCCCCATTGAGCAGGGAGCCCGATACAGGGCTTGATCCCAGGACCCTGGGATCATGACCTGAGCCGAAGGCAGAGGCTTAACAACTAAACCACCCAGGTGCCCCAGTTGCTAAAGTTTATCTCATATTTTAATTTGCTGAACATTTTGGGGCATGGACTTTGGGGTTTTCTCTTTGAGGTTTCTAATTTTTATTTTTTTGGTGGGGGTGTGCATTTTTTACCTTTTTCGTATATTGAAGTGTGACAACCTCAAAATCGTTTTGTTTCTTGTACGACTTTTTCCCTTAGGAAGCTTGGAATCTTCTATCATTCTGTGCTCACCTGGTGTGGTCACTCACGGTGTCTGGACTTTGCACTGCCTTCCTGGGTTGGATTTGCTGCTCCCTCAGAGTGTTAGAGCATAGTGGTTCTGGGTTTGGGCTTTGCAGCCAGCCTGCTTCAAGGTCTACCACAGCTTTCCCTCTGACAAGCTTACATCTCCGGTGCCTTAACTGTCCTCATTTAATGAAAGGCATAATGAATCAGGGATATAGTTCATTTGTTTAAGGCCTTTATTTTATCCTGATTTTTTTTGTCATATAACTACCTTTTGGTAACTATTAGTGCCTAATAAAATTTACAAAGGTATTTACTAACAGCATTTGGTGATAACCATTCATAACGATTCTTTGGTGTCAGGAGTATTTCCTGGATTTTTTTTTTTTTTTTTTTTTTTTTTAGTAGAAAGGAATTATGTCATTGAACTAGGATTCTTAGAGAAGTATTTTGATCTTATCAGTTTAGTGTGTATCCTGATTATATTTCGGAAGTAAGTGATTATGTTTGGTGTAGGAGCCTTCTAAATTGATACCAAGTATTCTTTTTTTTTTTTAAATTTTATAAACATATAATGTATTTTTATCCGATACCAAGTATTCTAATAAAGCTCGCTTTTGCCTTTATCCACATGTTGGGGATCTTCCCTGTTATTTATCTGTGAATTATTCCATATTTCTGTTTGGGAGAATGGAATAATAACCAAGTTAAAAATCACTTTGGAGGGGCTCCAGGGTCACTCAGTTGATTAATTGTCAAACTCATGGTTTTGGCTTGGGTTGTGATCTCATGGGTCATGGGATCCAGTCCCACATAGGGCTCTGGGTTCAGCGGGGAGTCTGCTTGAAGATTTTCTCCCTCCGCCCCCTCCCCACTTAAGTGCACACATGCTCTGTCATGCACTCCCTCAGATAAATAAGTCTTTAAAAAAATCACTTTGGAATGAAGTTTATTATTCTTTATAGGGTAAATTAAGTATGTCTTTGGCCTGGTAGAATGATATCAGTAATGTCTGTGCTTAGAGTTGTGATATGTCTTCTGTTGAGCAACCAAGATCTTATGAAAGTTACACTCTTTGCCAATTATCTGTTGGTTCACATAGTTGTTTACAAAGGTTCTTTTCTTCATCCCTACAGACATTGAATATGAATTTGAAAAAAAATTATATGTTGTGTAGATAATACATCTCAATTACTAAGTTTTGGACTAGTTTTGACCAAGTGAGAACATGAAACAAAGGGCCTGGTACAAGTATAGTAAACTCTTGGTAAGTAGTGAGTTGTTAGTATCTTATAAGCCATTTTATGAACTAACAGATATTTGCCTATTTAATACCACTGGGAAAACAGATACTCAGTTGTGTAAGTAACTTGGTCTATATTAAATAACACAGTTCATAGATGGCAGAGTTGGGCTGAATTCTTAAAACACTTAGGCTTTTTTTTTTAATGTATATATTTCCTTTTCTTTGTTGGGAGTACGAATGAATAGGTTTTAAAGTGAATGGTAGCACCTTTTTCTTTTCTTCCTCTTCTCCCACTTTTTCTTTTGAAAAATTACAATTTAGAGAAAGGTTAAAATATATATTCTTTCTCCAGGATTCAGTGATGAACACTTTGCCTTATCTGCTGTAGCCTTCTTTTTCTATTTTTTTCCTGAAACATTTTAAATGGGTAGCAGATACCTGATACTTCATCATTAAATATTTCTTAGATGTCTCCTAAAAATGGAGTCATGGTTGATCTCAGGGTTGTGAGAACAAGCCCATGTTGGGCTCCATCCTGGGTGTGGAGCCCCTCTAAGATTCCCTCTCCCTCCCACTCTGTCCCTCTTTAAAAAAAAAAAAAAAGAAAAGAAAAGAAAAGAGTTATGCTTCTCTTTTTAAAAAAAATTTTATTTATTTGAGTTGGGTGAGGGACCGGGGGAGAGAGAGAGAGAATTTCAAGCAGACTTCCCACTGAGCCCAATGCTGGGATTGATCTCCACAACCCTGAGATCATGACCTGAAGCCAAAATTGAGAGTTCAATGAGCCACCCAGGTGTTCTTTTAACTATCATACCATTATACCCAAGAAATTTAACATTAATATGTTAATTAGCTGGTTAATTAATTACCTAATGTATAGTGAGTTTTATAGTATTCACTGTTGTCCCAATAATAAAAGTTTATAACTTTTTTCCTCTAGTATCTGATAAAGGATGGCACACTGCATTTGGTTGTTAGGTTCCCCCAAACTTTTTTTTCCTCCCCCCTTGATGTTGACGTGATTGCAGAGTTCTATGAACAGTCCCATAATCTGGGTTGTCTCATTTCCTTGTGACGAGGCTCTGGTTGAAAAATTCGTGTGTGTGCTTGAATACTGCATGGATGGAGTCAGGGCTTCAGCTTGCATTGTATGACGAGACCTGTGCTGTCCCCCACTTGGTGAAGCCAAGTTTAGCCATTTCATTAAGTTGGTGTGCTCTAGTTTCTTCTGCGCTCTAAAGGTTCAGTTCTCTTTTGTTCCTAGGAAGTAATCTGTGGGGTAATGTTTTGAGACTATGTGATTATCCTGTTCCCCAATAATCTTTCACCCAGTACTTATAACATCTGTGGATGCTTCTTGCCTGAAGTGTTTATTACGTTGGTGATTGCAAAATGATGATTTTCCTAACACTGTCATTTTTCTCTGAATTTGCTGGCTTACAGTCTTATGTAATGCAGCTTTCCTCTTCTACTCTTCTTTTGCTCCTCACCCCAGCTTCAGCTCTTTTTAAAGGTGGCCGTATGGACTCATGCATTCTTTTTTTTTTTTTATACGCTTCATTGAGATCTAGCATGTACCATACAAATCATTCATTTAAAGTGATAATTCTTGGGTGCCTGGGTGGCTCAGTGGGTTAAGCCTCTGCCTTCGGCTCAGGTCATGGTCCCAGGGTCCTGGGATTGAGCCCTACATCGGGCTCTCTGCTCAGCGGGGAGCCTGCTTCCTCCTCTCTCTCTGCCTGCCTCTGTGCCTACTTGTGATCTCTGTCAAATAAATAAATAAAGTCTTAAAAAAAAAAGTGATAATTCTTTGCATTCTATTTTATTCATAGATATGTGAAACCATCACAATTAGTCATAGATTCTTTTTTATTCAATAATTATAAGTCATTAGCATTATTCTTTTCTGATGCTCAGACTGTCCCAAATTTGGCCAGCGGGAGCCTCTTCAGGCCTACTGCTCTTCTAAGACATTCCCCCCACCCTGGTTGATCTTGAAGAACTTCCTTATTGTTGTAACAGGGTGTCATGGTCCTGTAAAGAGCCCTCTCAAAGGAGCCCTTGATTGCTTTTCGTAGGGACTGATATTTATAAACCAAGATGTTGACTTTAGGTGTATTATGGCATCTAGGCATTTTTATTAGACAAAGTTTTTTTTAATTGAAATACAGTGTTTTTATGCCTCCTTCCCTCTTCTCCCGTATTTATCTCAGGCAAGAACACAAATAGTTACTGCTTATTTTTTAAGTTGCCATATTGTTAAAATTGACTTTATTGGTGTATAGAAATATAAAGTTGAATACATGTATCCATTCGTATAACCACCAGTACAATTAGGGTACAAAACATTTCCATCATCCCTAAAACTCCCTTGTCCTATCTGTTTTTTGTAGCCCTATCCATGTCCTTACTGATAACGCCTGTCAGTGACTGATGTGTTTTCCATCACTGTAGTTTATTCTTGGTGAGAATGTTATTTAAACGGAATCATACAATATACAACCTTTAAGACTAGTTTCTATGACCCAGCATAATGCCTTTGAGAGTCAAACCCAATCATTGCATGTATCTGTAGTTTGTTCTCTTTAATTATTACATTGTTTGGATACACCACAATTAGTTTACCATTGACCCATCTAAGGACACTTGAATTCTTTCCAATTTGAGCCATTATGAAAAGAATTGTTATCAATATTCTTGTATAGGTTTTTGTTTGGACATAAGTTTCATTTCTTTTGGGTAGATAATCATGAATGGGATTGCTGGTAAATCAGAAATGGTATTGATGATAAGTTTTTGGTAACTTTATAAGAAGTTTATGTAGTGGCTGTACAGTTTTGCATTCCCACTAGTAATATGTGCTCTAAGTCATCAGTACTTATTTTTGGCAGGATTTTAGCCATTCTCATAGGTGCCTCATGATATCACATAATGGTTTAAGTTTTCATTTCCTACTGGCTGATGACATTGAACATCTTTTCATGTGCATATTTGCCGTCCTTAGGTATTCTTTGGTGAAGTATCTTTTCAAGGTTTTTTTTGCCCATTTTTTAAATTGGGATGTTTCTTACTATAATGTTTTGAAAGTACTTTATGTTTGGGACACTCATCTGTTGTAACTTAGATTATTTGCAGACATTTTCTGATAATTTTTAGCTTGTATTTTCATTCCCTGAACAGTATTATTCACAAAGCAGAAGCTTTTAAGTTTTGGCAAAATCCAATTTACTAATTTTTTCTTTTATGAATTGTGCTTTGGGTGTCAGTTCTTAGAACTCTCCCCAACTCCAAGTCATGAAGGTTTTCTCCTATGTTTTCTTTTCTTTTTTAAAGATTTTATTATTTGAGAGAGGGAGAGCATGAGCAGGGGGAAGGGCAGAGGTAAAGGGAGAAGCAGACTTGCTGTTGAGCAGGGAGCCCCACATGGGACTCCACCCCAGGACCCTGAGATCATGACCCAAGCAGAAGGCAGATTTTTTTTTTTTTTTTTTTAAAGAAGACAGATTCTTAACAGCGCCATGGCCCCCCCCCCCCCCCCCGTTTTGTTATACAAGTTTTAGAGTTTTATGTTTGACATTGACATCTATGATCCATTTTGAATTGATTTTTATTTAAGGGGTGAGGTTTAGGTCACTGTTGTTTTGCATATGGATGTCTTCTTCCAACAGCATTTTTTGAAGTACTGTCTTTTCTCCATTGGAATGCTTTTGTACCTTTGTAAAAAATCAGCCGTATTTATGTGGGTCTGTATCTAGAACAAATTTGTGTTGGTTCCTTGCTATGTGTCAGCAAAGTCTTTGTTTTTCTTTTCTTACTCAGGTATTTGTGTTCATATTTTTGACCATCCCAGTCTTGAAAGATGGTGTTTTGATTTTCAAAGACACTTCCCTTTGTTTCTTTCTTTAACTGAGAGGAAGAGCTGTCTAAGAAAACCCCTGAAACCTACATGTCTTCCATCGTTTTTTTTTTTCCCCTCCTCAAGACATTGTCTACACACACACACACACACACACACACACCACAAAACTGTTAGGAAAAACTGACTTAAGAACATTCCAAACTTAAGTATCTTTTACCTTTTTTCTTCCATTTTTCTAAGAAGAATCTACTTTCTCTAAATCTACCTTTAATATGTATGCATCAGTGGAATGGAAGCTCACTTCCCTTCCAACTTTAATTTAACATCCAGTTAGTATCACTTCCTTGCATGGATTGGACCACTATTTTGTTTTTTTCTTTTTTAATTGCTGTTATATTACCATAGAGTATAAATAACCTTGACATTTATTACTTAAAGAAGGCAAAGGTGCTGTGTATTTTATCTTTCCGAGCATGAAGCATCTTTCTTTGAGAGTTGTCCTTTTTACCATGCCCTGTAGAATACAAGCACTCATGGGGCTTCTAAGGTCGCTGTGCTCATTTTGGTGAAGATAAACCTAGAACTAGACTTCATGACTCCTTGTCTGGCACGGCCTTCCAAAACGGCAGGTGTGCAAACCTCAGAGTTCATGTGAAGCTTTTAATGTGAAAGTCCCAGAAATTTTCTTTGTACCCTGTAGCTCAGAAGAAGTTCACTGTGGCTG
Organism: Lontra canadensis; assembly: GCF_010015895.1. Classification (NCBI taxonomy): domain Eukaryota; kingdom Metazoa; phylum Chordata; class Mammalia; order Carnivora; family Mustelidae; genus Lontra; species Lontra canadensis. The sequence continues at coordinate 3,639,919 of NW_022631028.1, forward strand.
TGAGAAAAATACTGTGACTGGGGTGGCTACCCAGTGGGTTTGCATCCCTGAAAACATGTACAGACTGAGTGCGGGGTGCAGAGCTATGGACCGAGCAGAGCTACGGACTGAGCCCTTAGTGTGGCTAAGACAGAAGACATCAGAGAGTCCATGCTCTGAGATCTCCTTTTACTTGTGTGCACAAGCATTTGTATGCATTTGTGAAGCAGATCATCAGTGGTTGAAAATACTAGTGAAAATGCTGAAGTACCCACCAGGAGTAGAGAGAAGTGAAAAGTCAGGGAGTGAATCCCTGTCTCTGGATGAATTCAGTTTCGGGTAATCCTTTTACAAAACTTAGAAAAAGGAAGAGGAGAGTCATGGAATTGATGTGTTGATATGGGGAAGCATTTAATAAAAAGTGTGCCGACTGCCTTGTAAAGAATATTTTTTACCTTGTACTTCAAGTGGTAATAAAACACTGAGTTTGGACTTGTAATCACATGTGGTGAACCCCCTTTGGGGTTGGGATCTTTGTTCATTCCTTTTTTTTTTTTTTTTTCCCCTTAAGAGCTGACCTTTGCCTCAAGTTAGAAGGGGAAAGTAGAATTACACGCCAAGGTGGGATTTGCTGGGAAGGCTCTATGTAATGTTCTCATGTAAATTAAAGGAATGGGTCTACTTAGAGCATCAACACTATTAAATAGAAGAATTTTTAAAAAAATCAACCTGGTAGTAGGCCAAAAAAAAAAAAATATTGGAGGTATTATCTAATGGCTAATCTCCATTTAATTCTCAGTAACCTGTTTACGGTGGGTGTTTCATTGATTGCTTGAAATAGATGTTAGGAAAACCTGGGTAACGAATGTGTCCATGAGGCTCAGCTATGCGAAAAGTAAAGGCATAGGCTTTGCTCTTGGCTCTTAATGTGTGGGATTTCACTTGAAAAATCTTGAATGAACTTACTCTCATTGGCGTTAAAAAAAAAAACATTAATCTCTCATCAGGAACACTTTTATTCCTTATGTTGAAATAAAGTTAGATATATGCTGAGTTTGTTTTTAAAAAAAAAAAAAGACTGGATAAAAAAAAAAAAAAAGTCGTGGAATGCATTTCTTACAAATCAAAACCCCAAAACCATTTACATCCCATTTCATAGCTTGGAAAGTATTTAGTAGGTGGCACTCATTTTGGGGACTTTTTGAGGCATTGTTCAACCTATGTGACTTTGTTAGCTTGGGCTAGCCTTCACATTTTCCCAGATTTGCTTATGTGTGCATTTTGAAAACTAGTTTTTACATTCGGTTCTTAAAATAAAAAATTGTAGCCATCAAAATTGTCAAGCATTAAGCATGCTAATTAGTTCAACATACTGACCAGTTCTCTGAATTATTAGTTCAAAGAAGCATGTGGACAGGGATGAAATTAGATTTGGGCATTTTTCACTCTAGTTGTTTTAGGATACTCAGGGTTGCTTTGATCTGTAAATAACAGATGCTTTTTCACGCATGGTTCAGGATACATCAAACATGTCTGAAACTTTTTCTCAGATTTAGGACTCATCATTCTTATCCTGAATTGGTTATACACAATTTTAGAAAAGCTTTTTTTGAGTTTGTGTTCAGTAGGTAAAGCTGGACTGTTTCATTTTTCATAGTATGTGTGTACAGGCTTTATTATTTTTTTATAAACTGGCATAAATAGTGATAAGGCAATGCATAAAATTAACTTTATTGCTAAAATAGATTCACTTATTCAGATGTCAGTTTTCAGAGTAAAAGCCTAGGCAGTTATACAAGCATGAAGTGTGTGTGTGTGACTATGCATTCGTAGACACAGATACTGCTTATGTGTGTGTGTGTATGTATATATGCATAATTACGTATGTTTAGCTATCCATGGTGAAGATAAACCTGTCTGCTTTATTTTTATTAGCTAAATATCCTGTTTAACCTTAATAACTAATAACTTGAATTGAGAGCAAGCCTGCTAGTCTGCACGAAACATTGTTTTTAACTTAGGTTTCATAATTTACTACGTCTTTTGGCTATCATCTGACAAAACTTTAATATCATTGGGAATAATTTTTGTGTGGAATGGCATTCAGTGACTGGAAGATAGAACGAAAAACATGAAAGACTAAGATGGTAAGACTTGAGAGAGAGACCCTGGAGTCCCATTTTTCACAGTCCCTGATCAGAAGACTGGCTCTTGGGCCTTGCCTCCAGCACAGTGTCAGATAAAAGAACGCCATGTGTCAGTGCTGGGAATGTCCTCCAGGGTGTAAAGCCTCTTGTTTAGAAATAATATTAGAAATACTAAATAATAATGTCTTACATTAATTAGAGAGTATTACATATATTCTTTAGTAAAGTCACTTTTGCTTTTTGGTTACTAAATAACATAAGGTTTTACAAGACATTTCATTTGTGGCTTTTATCAAAATGGTACTATAACAGTAACTTCTTTATTATATCAAGCATTAAGATACCCAAGTTCTAGTTGTAAATATGCCACTTATCATCTTGTGCCTTTTGAAGTTGTTTAACCTCCCTGGGCACTGGCTTTTTTTTTTTTTTTTTTTTTTTTTTTCCATTTTTAAAATGGTTGGCAAAGTTGCAGGCCAAATCGGGACCACCGCCTATTTTTGTAATAAAGTTTTATTGGCACACAGCCATTCTCATTCATATACATCTCATCTCTGATGCTTTCACACTACAATAGCAGGGTTGAGTAGTTGTGACAGAGATTGTGTGGCCCACAAAGTCTAAAATGGTAATTATCTGGCTCTCTACAAAATCTTGAATGAGATCCTGTGTAATCTGCCTGGCTTAAATTTTCTTTATGCCAACTTCTTTTTAATTCTAAGATTAAGAATCTGTTTCTATTAAAGATAGTATACCATATACCATGTTTCAGTGTTCACTTTCCCTTTTACCCACTTAGCTGATTATCGAGAGACAGAAAATATTGCCTAGATCATTGGTTCTCAGGGTATGGTCCCTGCAGCAGTAGCAGCAGCGATACCTGGGAGATTACAAATTCTAAGGATTGAAGCTGTGGGGGTAGGGCACAGAACCTGTTTTATAAGGTCTCCAGGTGATCTTGGTGCTCACTCAAGTGTGAGAAACACTGGACTGGGTGACCAAGTTCACTTAAAAGATTTTCTTGTTCTGTTTTGAAGTAAAGAAAAACTTAAATTCTATAACCATTAATAAATTAGGAGAAAAATGAAATGTTGGATATTACTACAGAAGCCAGTGGCTAGTATTTTATCTTTTTTCTCCAGTAAAACCTTTTGTCAAAAATTGTCTATAAATTTTTAAAAAGATGTTGTTTGTTAGAGAGTGAGAGTGTTGCGGACACATGCCTGAGCTGGCGAAGGGGTAGAGGTAGAGGGAGAGAATCTCAAGTAGACTCCCCATTAAGTCTGCCTTATGACCCCATGACCCAAGCCCATGACCTGAGTCAGAATCAAGAGTCGGACACTCATCCCCTGAGCCACCCAGGTGCCCCATGTATGAATTTTAATATAATGACAAACTTATTAAAAATAGGTCTATGTCACTTTCAGCATGATTTTTTTAAACAAATTAAAAAAGTAAACAATATGATCGATTTCTTCATGGAATTTTTTTTTCCTTAGGTGGGACCTTGAGGTATTTTAAAAACTAATGATTTGAAATGGTTATCAGAATGAAAGAAACCCATCAGCAGTTGTTCTGCTTGTAAAGTAAATGCTTTAAGAAAAGGGCATTTAGGGGGTATAGTAGCCTGTCTGCTGTGGCTGCCTTCTTACCATTTTAAGTGAAATCAACATTGAACTGACTTTTTTTCTCACCGCAAAAAACCACTGGAAATGAGCACCAATCAGACTACTCAGTTACATTAGGAAAGATCACAAACATAGTGCTTTGTATTAAATCTCAAAGAGAGGAGTAGCAAAATTGCACATGTCAAGAAAGCATTACAAGATGACGCTGTTATTTGGAGAATTGCTTTCATCTTTGAGATATCTCACACCTGCTTCATTTGGCACAGAAGGTTCTATCTCATGAGAAACAGCCTCCCCCCGCCCCCAATCCTGAAGTACGTAGATAGAGCATGGTAGAAAAGAAAACTTTTAATGTAAAAACTCACTTAAAGGTGCAGTCTATAAATTCAGGGTACATAACCTGAACTTCTATAAACTAACTTCCTTTCGTTGGAAAGAGACCTGTGGTTTTGTGTGTGTACACATATGTACAATGTGCACATAGGCGCACTATATTATATATGCATTTATACATTTATTCACACAGTCCTTTTGGTGTGTGTGTGTGAATACATATAAACACATTTCCATTATATGTATTTCAACAGTGCATTTAATGAATTTTACATACATAATTCTCTAATACTGTTTTTTAAGTGCTTCTAAAATCTGTTAACCCTTGGACACTGGCACACTTCTACAGGCTGAATTTACTACACTGGTTGATTTTACTTTTCTTTTGAAATATACCAAAAATACAAAGTAGTGGGGGGAGTGTTTGTATGGGTGTGTGTGTATGTGTGTATTCAACAGTCCTTTATAGTAGAGTGAGAGTTAACTGTCTTCAAGTAGTAAATATGATAAATTCTGCAAAGCATTTTTTTTTTTGTAAAAACAGGTTTGGATTTTTAGGCTATAGTGGTTTTGGGGTTTTGTTCTTTTATTAAACATCACAGCTGTTTGAATGTCTTATAAGTTCTTGAGCACCTTCCTCCTAAGAGGCTAACAGTTTTTGATAAGGGGAGTATTTATTTGCTTCAGTTTTTCAAGAGGGTGGAATCTGACTTCTTTTTCACGTTTTATAGATGACACATTTGGCTGTCCCTGGGCAAAATCCAGTTTAGAATAATAGCATTTAATATTTAATAAAATCCCCAGCTTTTTAAACCATCTGGAACTTTATTTTCTTTGCACACAAGCATCTGAGTTTCAGCTGTTAGCATTTCTCCTTTGCTCTGGGAAGGGTCAATTGCTTATAAAGTCTTTGATGCTTGCTGTGTCAGCCCTTTTCATATTTTCAGAATGCCCGTGTAAAAGGGCTTTTCATCCATTCATGCTGATAATTCTTTTGAACTTGAGGTTTGAACCAAACTAATCAAATTTAATTATAGCTCAAATCCTGTTGTAGTGTACTCCAGTAGACTTTAGCTTAGGTTAAATGTTTTGTTTGTTTGTTACACTATGGTTCTCCGTGACAAGGAGCACTTGGAGTGGGCCGTTGATTGTGGTTTGGGGGACCTTATGTAAGGCCCAGAATTTTGTTCTGTTAACATTGGTGATATGATCTGAGCTTATGCTTTTCTAAAGGAAATACTGAGTTAGTGTCAAGTAAAACTTTTTCTTGCTTTACACGTATCCTTTCCTGTTCGTTTTTAACAGTTCGAACAGTTAAAATCTAAGAACTGCTTCTTAGAGAATCCTTCTGTTTTATTGTCGCTGGTGCTTATTTTTTGTTTGTTTCAGACATCCTCCTGGGAGTACCACCGTGATTTATGCATATTTGCCTGGTGTTCTGAGAGACTTTTTTTTCTTTTTGCTTCATCAGAAAAGTTGTAACAGCATTATTAATTAGAGAGAAAGTAGGAAATACGAGTGTTTCGGACTGCAACATATATTAGAGTGAGATGGGCTCATTTTTTTAGTACCTTCTCCAAAATGATGGCTAGCATGTGAATATTGTATTTTAGCATCTTGTTAAATTCATTTGTTACTCTGTATTTACACTATCTGAATGTGCAGAGCTCATTCCAGTTAAATTTCTATTTTTTAATTAGATTTTGTTTGGATTTCTGAGCCGATTTGGGAGTAATAGCATTGAAAATGCTTCAAGTTCCTTTTTATCTCTGAATAGTCTGTAAATTTTTATAATACTGGACCAATTTTTGATCTGTAAGAATAAAATGACAGAACTCATTCTTCAGGGCTCTTGATTCTGAAATGGGAAATAGGGTTCTTCAAGAAGAGCAAATGCAGCACTCCCCTGTTAAAGAGGAAAATAGAATTTTCTTTTTAAAATTCATCTCAGAATTACCAGCTTCACAGAATTTGTTATAGCAAGTGCTCTTGTTTTATAATGAAATGAAATGTGAAGTTAATTTACATCCTAGCTGTTTTGAAGTATAAGTTTGCTTGCTAAGTTGTTAGGGATTTCCAATACTTACAGTTAAAGGAATTTTGGTAACGATGGTACCATGTGTACCGTCTGTGAATTGCCATGTGTAGGACAAGTTTACTCCATAAATCTTTGGTGGGCTGTAGAATTGTTTGCCGTAGTTCCCACTCAGGTCAGAGGGCAGGGCCAGTTTTTTTATGTCTTTTGACTTAAACAGCAGAGAGTGTGACATCTCCATCCGTTTGTCAGTATTCTTAAGTAAACAGAAGCCCAAACTATGATTAGGAAGGTAAGACTTCCAACTAACAAGCACTTAGTCTTGTTAGACCTACATAATTTCTAGAGAGAGGGGTTAACGTTTTCATTTTGGAAAACATGCTTCTACTTTTTGCACATGTTTAGGCGGTACGCTGAGCATCATGTTAGCTCTTACCTAAGTGTTGCCATTAAGAACTTAAGATTGATGAGCTTTCTGCCCGTGGACGCCGCCGAGTAAGCATCGTTAAAGTCTCCCCTCCCACCGCCGTCATGTCTAAGTCAGAGTCTCCTAAAGAGCCTGAACAGCTGTGGAAGCTCTTCATCGGAGGTCTGAGCTTTGAAACAACCGATGAGAGTCTGAGGAGCCATTTTGAGCAATGGGGAACACTTACGGACTGTGTGGTCATGAGAGACCCAAACACCAAGCGCTCCAGAGGCTTTGGGTTTGTCACATATGCCACTGTGGAGGAGGTGGATGCAGCCATGAATGCAAGGCCACACAAGGTGGATGGAAGAGTTGTGGAACCAAAGAGGGCTGTCTCAAGAGAAGATTCTCAAAGACCTGGTGCCCACTTAACTGTGAAAAAGATTTTTGTTGGTGGCATTAAAGAAGACACTGAAGAACATCATCTAAGAGATTATTTCGAACAGTATGGGAAAATCGAAGTGATTGAGATCATGACTGACCGAGGCAGTGGCAAAAAGAGGGGTTTTGCTTTTGTAACATTTGATGACCATGATTCTGTAGACAAGATTGTCATTCAAAAATACCATACTGTGAATGGCCACAACTGTGAAGTAAGGAAAGCGGTCTCTAAGCAAGAGATGGCTAGTGCTTCATCCAGCCAAAGAGGTCGAAGTGGTTCTGGAAACTTTGGTGGTGGTCGTGGAGGTGGTTTTGGTGGGAATGACAACTTTGGTCGCGGAGGAAACTTCAGTGGTCGAGATGGCTTTGGTGGCAGTCGAGGTGGTGGTGGATATGGTGGCAGTGGGGATGGCTATAACGGATTTGGTAATGATGGTGGTTATGGAGGAGGCGGCCCTGGTTACTCTGGAGGAAGCAGAGGCTATGGAAGTGGTGGACAGGGTTATGGAAACCAGGGCAGTGGCTATGGCGGGAGTGGCAGCTATGACAGCTTTAACAACGGAGGAGGCGGAGGCGGCTATGGCGGTGGTAGTGGAAGCAACTTTGGAGGTGGCGGAAGCTATAATGATTTTGGCAATTACAACAATCAATCCTCAAATTTTGGACCCATGAAAGGAGGCAATTTTGGAGGCAGAAGCTCTGGCCCTTATGGTGGTGGAGGCCAATACTTCGCCAAACCACGAAACCAAGGTGGCTATGGTGGTTCCAGCAGCAGCAGCAGCTATGGCAGTGGCAGAAGGTTTTAATTACTGCCAGGAAACAAAGCTTAGCAGGAGAGGAGAGCCAGAGAAGTGACAGGGAAGCTACAGGTTACAAGATTTGTGAACTCAGCCAAGCACAGTGGTGGCAGGGCCTAGCTGCTACAAAGAAGACATGTTTTAGACAATACTCATGTGTATGGGCAAAAAAACTCGAGGACTGTATTTGTGACTAATTGTATAACAGGTTATTTTAGTTTCTGTTCTGTGGAAAGTGTAAAGCATTCCAACAAAGGGTTTTAATGTAGATTTTTTTTTTTGCACCCATGCTGTTGATTGCTAAATGTAATAGTCTGATCATGACGCTGAATAAATGTGTCTTTTTTTAAAATGTGCTGTGTAAAGTTAGTCTACTCTGAAGCCATCTTGGTATACTACCCCAACAGTGTGAAGTTAGAATTCCTTCAGGGTGATGCCAGGTTCCATTCGAAATTTATTTGCAACCTGCTCGGGCACAGAAGCCATTGTCTCCACAAACCCTTGTGTAGTTGAACTGATAGTTAATGTGTTGTGACCTGGAGTTCACCATTAAAAGGTCACCCAAGCAAAGTCTGGAGTTTATTTGGTTATTAATATGATTGTTGGCACATCCTATGCAATATATCTAAATTGAATTATGGTATCAGATAAAATTATAGATGGGATTAAAGCTTGTCTATCATCCATTATCATGTGTCATCAATAAACGATTTAATATTCTCTTGAAAAAAAAAAAAGAACTTAGATTGATGAAACATGGTTTACCTATAGGTACAGATGGTGAGAGAGACAGCGTTTAATGCCTACAGACGTAAACCTGGGAGTCATGATAAAGGAGACGGGTGAGAGCATGGCCTCGGGAGGTAGCCGGTCTAGGTTCAGATCTCAGCTCCAGTGCTTACTAGTCCTGTATCCTTAGGCAAAGTATTTAATCTCACTGATCGCATTTTCTTCATCTGCGAGGTGAGGTGAATAACAGTACCTGCTCAGAAGGTCGTTGAGCTGACGCGTTTGTACATGTCAGCCGCCTCCGGAGAGTGTCTGAAATACAGCCCTAGAGAAACTGTTGTTCTGGTACGTCGTCGTTGTTTTTCCTCATGATGTTGTCCTCATGGTTGGCGCCAACAAGTCCGAAAACTTGCTGGTCTCTTCCAAGGACGTTATCATTTAGGCTTATCCCGAGTGTCGCTGGTACTCCCCCTGATGTACTGAGTAGACCCTGGATATGATCTTTTTGGAGCCTCTTCATTTGCCCTGATTATAATTTCCAGACCATAAATGTCGAAGAAGGGGCCAAAGTCCTGGAGCCATGAAGTTTTTTGATTTTTTGTTTTTTGTTTTTTTCAAACTGTAAGCCGACATCTTAAACTTGAGTGGTTTTCAACACAATTCTAGAGATCCAGCTTTTCTTGGAAAAATCAGAGTATCTGGCAGTATCTAGTCTACATTCCTGTGTGGCATCAGTGGGCTTGAGCTGAGTAAAGCTGCCTCCTTAGTCAGAGGCCCTGCCCTCCAGATCACCAGCGTCTCTACCACTCCCCGTTGTCTCTGACACCTTCCTCCCTCTGACCATTCACATCATTAGTTTTGGGCCGCATAATACTTATTTGTTGCCAGCAGTTTAGGCAAGGCAGTGACAGGCACACTCACATTTCCACGGACCCTTCACTGATAGGTTACCACATTTTGATTGCTCTATAAAACATGAATCTGTTGAAATTAAGTATACATAATAGTTTGGTTTTGCCTGTCATTGTGCTGTGCAGGTGGGTCTGTGCTATTAGAACAGGGTACGACTTTCTGAAAATGAGAGAGCAGAAATGCAGCCTGTGTTTAAGCTGAAGCCAAAGCACAAGTGATTGAAGCCCCAGCCTCAGAAAGTTGGGATGTGAAAGTTTTGTCTTAAACATGCAGGGGAGCACAGTTGCGGTAAGTCACAGTGTGAAGGGATCAACAGAAGAAAGAGGGACAGCTGTGCTGTCCGAAGGCAGGCCTTCTTATTCTTAGCCTGTGCATGGGTGACATTCGGGGCCTGATGAAGGACTGGCTGTGGGGGCTGTGCTGCGCAGTAGAGCTTCAGCGGCTTCCCTGCCCTCTGCCCGCTGGATGCCAGAAGCACAGATCGTAGCATGCAGTTCATCCCCAAGTAGTGACAGCCAGAGGTCCCCTGGTTGGGGTGGAGGGGATTGTTTCTGGCCGAGAACCGCTGCTTTAAAGATACAGAAGACATTATTATAACACAGTAGTTACTGTTTTCTAGTTACCATTGATATCTTTGGTGCTGCTTTTAGCCTTTGAATCTTCTAGCATCTGCTTTCAAATAGACTTTTCTAAAACATGCAGTGTTTATTTTGCTGGCCTTTTAATGCAGTAGCAGAGAGAGGAGATGTTCTTTCTCTCTCCCCCCCTTACAGTCAAGCCCAACTACTAATGTCTTTAACAGCAGGCTGCCCCACAGACTTCTGAGGGACTACCCCAGTGTGCTGGACGTATTCACACTGCTCCGGAGCTCGGGGAGCCCGGGCCGTGCAGGGCCCTCTCTGTGCCAGGTCTGTAAAGGAGGTGGTTGTATCAGATAATGATCAAGATGCTTTCTAGATAAAATTTAGGCTGCAAGACAGAAAGTACTGTAAGATTTCTGACACCTTAAGTGTATATGTGTGTGTGTGTGTATACACATGCATGCGCACGCGTACACACACACACACACACACACTCTTTTGGCTATCCCCTTGTCTGAAGGTCAAACGTTAATAGTCAATATCTTTAAACCAGAATATCCCACAGTTTTCACCCTGTTAAAATGAAAGACTTCATGGGGTGCTGGGTGGCTCAGAGAGTTAAAGCCTCTGCCTTCGGCTCAGGTCATGATCTCAGGGTCCTGGGATCGAGCCCCACATCGGGCTCTCTGCTCAGCAGGGAGCTTGCTTCCTCCTCTCTCTCTGCCTGCCTCTCTGCCTGCTTGTGTCAAATAAATAAAAATCTTTAAAAAAAAAAATGAAAGACTTCAATAAGGGGTCCATGAACATCAGAGTCACTTCAGGGAACATTGGAGGTGTTTTAGATGACTATGCTAGTTTTCTATAGCTATATCGTGAATTAGCACAAACTTATTGCCTTAAACAATGCATTACGTATTATCCCACAGTTCCTTAGACTAGCCTGGGCAGTGAGGCTGCATTCTGTGCTCAGGATCCCATGAGGTAGCAGTCAAGGGGTCAGCCAGGGCTGTGATCCCATCTGAAGCCTGGGGCGCTCTCCCAAGGTCATATGGCCATGGGCAAGTTTCTTTCCTTGGGGCTGGATTGATATATTAGGATCAGGAAGAAGATCATGGCACGGGTTACGATTATTTAGAGCTAAAAAGACCTGACAGACTTATCTACATTTTATCCCATAATGTTAAGAAACTTGAGAGGTTTTGTCACTAAAAAGTGCATCTTGGTTTTTATTTTTGTTTTTATTTTTATTTTTTTAAATTTGATTTTATTTTTTCAGTGTTCCAAGATTCATTGTTTATGCACCACACCCAAGTTGTTTTTTTTATAACAGTGGTATCAGTTGTTAGAGTCCTGGGATTTTTTATTAAGCAACTAACAATTTTTTTAGGAGCTAAATTTTACACTTGCAGCTGTCAAAAGCCAAAGTTATTTCCAAATGATCTTCATCCCCCTTCCCCAAAATAATAATTCATAAGCTTCTTTAGTTTCTTGGGCTCTCATGGACGAGAGATGTTTAGAGAAGCAGTATCCAGATAAAGGGGATGGAGTTCTTTTCCATTATTAAATGTATTACTATAATTTACAGACAGATGAGAACACATTTCTTTTTTTTAACATCTATTTATTTTAGAGAGAGAGAGTGTGTGCATGAGCCAGGGGAAGGGCAGAGGGAGAGCCAGCAGAAGGGAAAGGGAGAGGGAGACAAGCAGACTCCCCACTGATCAGGAAGTCTGACAAATGACTTGAGCCAGAATAAAGTTAGAGGGATGCTTAACCTCCTGAACCACCCAGACACCCAAGAACATGCCTTTTTTCTTAAGTGGATCGGGGTATTTTTCTTCTAAGATGGTTCTCTGAGAGTAACGTGATTGAAAAATTTAGCCAGTGGTATAAAAACTAAGACTCCTAGTAAAGATTCTTATTATAAAACTTTTTATTTATTTATTTATTTATTTACTTTATTTAGGATTCTAAGATGTTGTTAACAGACACTAAGTTTATGTATTAAGCTTAGAAGGATTTTTAGACTCATAAATTTGAGTGATCCTTACCCTCCCCCACCCATGGTGACTGCCACTATATTTATAAACTTTCATGTAGTACTGATACCTATATGCCAGAGTCTGTGAGTAGAAGAAGGCAGAGTCATAGCCACCCTCAAGGAACTCACAGTTTTGAGGTAGGAAATCAAGAGCCAGGATCATTTAAAACAGGTGAGACGTTGTAGAATCAAAGTTAGCGAGGTAGGAGCATGTATTAGGTTCACAGCTTATCACAAATTTCCGAAATAGCAGAAACCACATTACATCATTTGCATCTAATGCAATTATTTCTCTTCTTTTTTTTTTTTTTTAAAGTATTCATAGTATTGAAAGCAAGTGAGAGGTGCCAGAAGCAAGCGAGACCATACGTAACTGGAAATTCATATTATGGCTAAACAAATAAAAATTAGGGTCAAAGATAGCATTCTGATATATGGTGCATCTAGCTGGTATGTTTATCACAATACTTTATATGCTTTCATTAGGCAGTTCATTTTTCATATGATTTTGGTACAATGAAATTACATCATTTTTATGTGAAACAAGACTCCACCAGCATTCTTGTACCTTCCTGGCATCTGATTAGTGAGCTAGTTCTTATGAACTATTGCTGTCTTTCACAGCTTATTTGACATAAATTTTATTAAAACTGTTGTTTATTTTCCCATAAGCACATTTTCTTAACATATAAGTACTGTGAACAAAGTGGAACCACTGATGACATGTCTTTATAACTTACGTTCTCAGCTAAACTGACATCAAAGTACTGGTATCAGCAATTTAATCTCCAGTAGGCTTTTAGGACAAATAATTGAGATTATACTGTTTGAACTTTTATTTATTTATTTATTCATTTATTTAAAAATTTTATTTATTTATTTGGAAAAGAGAGCAAGAGAACACAAGCAGGGGGGAGCAACAGAGGCAGAGCGAGAAGCCGGCTCCCCATTGAGCAGGGAGCCTGATGTGGGCAGTCCCAGGACCCTGGGGTCATGACTTGAGCCGAAGACAGATGCTCAACTGATTGAGCCAGCCAGGAGTCCCTGAACCTTTTTTGCTAATGGTGAGATATATATAACAGACTTTGCCATTGTAACCATTTTTAAGTGTACAAGTCAGTAGCATAAATGACTTTCATAGTATTGTACAACCATTACCCCATTTCCAAAACTTTGTCATCACCCCAAATATGAACTTTATTAAGCAATAACTCCTCATTCTCCCCTCCCCCAGTCCCTAGTAAGCTCTAGTCTACTCTCTGTGTCTAAGAATTTGCCTCTTCTAGATATTTCACATAAGGGCATGATAAAATATTTGTTATCTGTGCTTGTCTTATTTCACTTGAGCGTTTTTGAGCTTTATCCATGATGTGGTTTATGTATCAAAACTTCATTTCTTTTTGAGGTCAAATAATATTCCATTTTACGTATGTAGCATATTTTGTGTATTCACTCCCCTGTTGCTTCCATCTTTTGGCTGTTATGAATCATACTGCAGTCTTTGTCTGTTAGCGCTGTCCTAACAAAATATCATAGACTGGGGGTCCATAAACAAGAGAAATGTATTGCTCATAGGCCGGGAAGCTGGAAATCCAGGATCAGGGTACCAGGCTGGGTGGGTGAGAGCTTTCTTCTGGGTAGCAAACATCTTGCAGTCACCTCACCTGGAGGAAGGGGGAGGGAGTACTGTGGACTGACTCTCTTTTAAAAGAGCACTCATCCCATTCATGAGGTACAATTCTCATGACCTCATCGCCTTCCAAAGACCCCACTGACACCGTCATTAGGATTCCAGCCTGTGAGTTTTGAGGGCACTGCAGTGTGCAGTGAACGTTGGTGTACAAGTTTCTGAGTCCCTGCTTCCCATTCTTTTGGGTATATACCGAGGAGTGGAATTACTGGGTCTGTGTTCAGCTTTCTGAGCAGCTGCCTACTTTCCACAATGGCTGCCCCAGTATAAATTCCTACCAGCAGTGCATGAGAGCTTTTGTTTCTCTCCAACACTTAAGTGTTTGTCATTTATTATAGCCATCCTGGTAGGTATGAGGTGGTTTAAGCCACTTAGATGTTTAGAAGTAAATCAAAGATAATTTGTTTATGAAAGCTTTAAGCTTTGTTTAAAAATACCCAGAATTCAACCATTTTTTAAAAATTATAATTTAAAATATTTTACTTAATAAAAAAATTTGTTAACATACCCTCTAGTTCTTTTATATATTAACATGGGTCATTTTTTTTTAAAGGTTTTTTTAAAAAAGATTTTTTATTTATTTATTTGACAGAAATAACAAGTAGGCAGAGAGGCAGGCAGAGAGAGAGAGAGAGAGAAAGAAGCAGGCTCCCTGCTAAGCAGAGAGCCTGACACGGGGCTCGATCCCAGGACCCTGGGATCATGACCTGAGCCAAAGGCAGTGGCTTTAACCCACTGAGCCACCAGGTACCCCAACATGGGTCATTTTTATCCCATTTGTCATGATCTTTAAAGTGTTTATAGCCTCCCTAAAAAGGGCGGGGGGGAAAGAGGAAACTAATGAAGTGGACACATTCTTTGTGGAGAAAAAGGAATTTATTACAAATTAATGCTAATTGTATTCCAACCACAGGAACTAGCTGGGCATCTGTAAACAGGCCACACACATCTGCTTATACCAGTGGTTCTCAGAGTGTGGTCGATTGACCAACAGCATCAGCATCACTCGGGAACTGGGTATAAATGCAAATTCTAAGGCCCTGCCTAAATCAGAAACCTGGGAATAGGGCTCAGAGTCTGTTTTAATCAGCCCTCCAGATGATTATGATGCGTGCTAGAGCGCAGACCGTTCCACCCATTTAGAGTACTTCCCTGGTCCTGGAGAGCATAGGAAGAGTCTATGCATCTTCTAGGAGGGCTCCCCCCCCCCCCCCCCCCCCCCCC
>NW_022631028.1:3654961-3796399 GCF_010015895.1 Lontra canadensis
AGCACTGGGTTGGGGACAGGTATGTAGAGCAATTACAGGGAAGGAGAAGGGAAGCTGTTTGTTATTTGACTTAGGGGGCAGTGGAAATCATGCCAAAACATGGATTTAAGTTTTTGAAAAATTTTTCCTTGTGGGATTTTACGACACTTTTCTTGTTACTTAGCTTCCTGTCCGCCGCTTTGCATTTTGCCTTGTTTTGACAATGGTAGGCTGTTTAGAATTCGGAATTAGCAGGAGGAACTTGCTTTAAAATACACATGGCTGTCTGAAATGAATTTTGAAAACAGAAGGCGGTCCCTGAGATGATTCTATTTTCATCTTTAATGTACAACCAAGTGTCTTTCAAGGAAGTTATTTGTATCAGTATTATTTTACTAGTTTGATAACATGCTTTAGATTTTTTTAAGGGACATTTTTACCCTGCAGTGTTTCAATACATGACTAGTTGAAGATAATGGTAAAGTTTGGGCACACATTCTCTCATTAAATAATGGGATCTATGTTTTGCAATTTCTGGATTTAAAATGAAAACGTGGTCAGGGGTTGCACTTCACAGCTGCAGTAGATGCTTCTTGGTGAGACAAATCTCTCCTCACTCATGGATGGGCTTTTTACCTTAGGCTTCATAAAGCCTCCAAACTGAAGTTGCATTGGAGTTGAGTGTCTAGTCTTTGACAGACTCCTAGGGCTCTGTTTGTTTCCCACAATTTTCTGCATGTTTGTCTCAAATGAACCATAAAATGGTTCAGTGCCAACATGTGGTTTCAATAACAAATAAGCACGGGCAAATGAATGTTGTATTGGAATTAGAAGTTTAAACATATACCGTGACTTTGACTTCTAAGTCAGTTCGTAGCTTAGCATTTAGTAAGAAGTAATTTATCAGTTACTATTTGGAATTTTTCATTCCATGCACCAGTCATTTGGAGTGTCTGTTGATGATTGAAAATTGCACATTTTTTGGTAAGCAATTTTCTGCAAGTTTTTCATAGTATCTTTCTACTCAAGTTTTATGGTTAAGTGGGAAGGGAACAAATTTCCTCCTGAGCTCTTTCTTACCTTCTTGGTTTTTGATTATTATGGTTTATAACTGCATAAAAATGACCATTTCAGAAATAATATTATAATCTCACTTCTTTACAAAAGATTCTACTGAAAATGAGGCTTTCCAAGTAGGCCTTTATTCTAGTAGCTGCTTTAAGCATCAGGATTAGGCATAAGTGGACATTGCTGCTTTCTTCCTTCTCTGCGGTAGAATGACATGATGTAGAGTGTGTGTGAATGTGTCTGTTCCCTCAGGTGGGCCATGACCTGGGGGTGAGGGAGGACAGAAGGGATGATGAGACAAAGAGAATTAATTGAAGGCACATGGAATTGTGTATCTCGCCTTTAACAGGTTTTGGCTAATCTACAACCCTGTTTTCCAGTCAGCTTTACTGTAATGAAAGTGATATTCTGGTCTAAAAATAAAGTAATGCGTTATATTTAAAGTAATGCAGTATATTTAAAAACTATTTTCGGTTGTTAAAGTTTGTTTATAGCTCAGTTTTGTTTCTTTTGCTTAAATTTTGCCCCCCCCCCTTTTTTTTGCTGAATTCTGGGACTAATATTTTGTTTTTACATTATGATTTAGTCTCTTCAAAGTACTTGTTACTTTTAGGTCAGGTTCATAGAGCTGTCATTTACCTATAATATGTCTGTTTTAAGCATGCCGTTCAGTGTGTTTTGACATTTTCATACAACCTTGTAACCTATCATCCCAAGTAAGATAGAGATAAAGAACAGGTATCAGCAAACTTTTTGTGTAAAGTGTCACGTAATAAATATTTTAGACTTTGTCAGCTATAAAATCTGTGTTGTAACTGCTCTACTCTGCCCGTATAGTGAAAAAGCAGTTATAGACAACACATAATTAATAGGTATGGCTGTGATGTAGTAAAACTTGATTTACCAAAAACAGGCAGCCAGCCTACCTGCCATATTTAGCCAGTCCCTGATACAGAACATTTTCATCATCCCCAGAAGAGTTCCTTTGTGTCCTTTCAAGTCAGATCTCCATCCCCAGCCTCAGCCCTGTGTAACTGCTAATTAGCCACCTGGCACTTTAGAGCCTTGTGTGTGTGTGTGTATGTGTGTGTGTGTTTCAAAGATTTATTTATTTATTAGAGAGAGAGAGAGAGTGAGCATGAGTAGGAGGGCAGAGGGAAAGGGAGAGAATCTCAAGCAGACTCGACGCTGTGCACGGAGCTGGACACAGGACTCCATCTCCTGACCCTGAGATCATGACCTGAGCCAAAACCAAGAGTTGGGTTGCTTAACCAACTGCAACACCCAGACGCCCTGAGCCTGCATGTGTTTTAAAGAACTTAAATGAAATCGTGCAATATGTACTCTGTGGCATCTGGCTTCACTTGCTTAGCACACTTCTTTTGAAGTTCATCCATGTTGCATGTTTCAGAGTTCGGTTTTTTTGTTGTTGTTGAGGGGTATCCAGTTGTATAAATATCACAGTTTGTTTATCCAATCTCTTATAGCTAGACATGTGTTTTGTCAGTGTTTGGCTATTAAAAAATTAGTAACTATGAGCATTCTTAAGCATGTCTTTGTGTGGGTGTTCGTTTTAACTGTTTTGGGCAGATACCTGGAAGTGAGGAAGAGGGGCCAAGTGTTTAACTTTTTTTTTTTTTTTAAAGATTTTATTTATTTATTTGACAGACCGAGATCACAAGCAGGCAGAGAGGCAGGCAGAGAGAGAGAGAGAGAGAGAGAGAGAGAGGAGGAATCAGGCTTCCCTCTGAGCAGAGAGCCCGATGTGGGGCTCGATCCCAGGACCCTGGGAACATGACTTGAGCTGAAGGCAGAGGCTTTAACCCACTGAGTCACCCAGGCACCCCAAGTGTTTAACTTTTTAAGAAACTGCCCATCTGTTTTCTAAAGTGATTATACTGTATTATATTTCTACCGGCTATGATTGAGAGTTAATAGTTGCTCCGTATCCTTTTGAACACTTAGTATTGTCAGTCTTCTTACTTTTGTACTTACCTGATCCGATATGCATTCTTTTTGTTTCCTTGCCTTACTATATCTGCTAGACCCTGCAGTAAAATGTTAAATAGAAGTGGCAGCAGTGGACCTCCTTGTTGTCTCCCTAGTCTCAGGCAGGGGAAAGGATGTAGTCTTTTGCCAATAAGTATGGTGTCAGCTGTGTTCTTCCTATAGATGTCCTTACACAGGTGGGAAAAGTTACTTACTATTGCTACTTTTTGTATTATAATGGTTGTTTAATTTTTTCAGAAGTTTTTCGTGACTCTCTTGAGATGATCATGACTTTATTCTGTTAATGTGGCGAATTACATGGATTTTAGAATGATCAAACAACCTTGTATTCCTGGAATAGAGATCACTTTCTCATCATGTTTTATTATCATTTTCATGTATTTCTGGACTCGCCTTACTAATATTTTGTTAAGAATTCTTACGTCTGTCTTCATGAAGAATATTGATCTGTAGATTTTTGTCAGAATATCTTTGGTTTTGGTGTCAGGGTAATTCAGGCCTCATAAAATGTGTTAGGACATAGTCTCTCTTTCTCTCTTTTTATTTATTTACTTATTTATTTAAATATTTATTTATTTGACAGAGATCACAAGTAGGCAGAGAGGCAGGCAGAGAGAGAGGAGGAAGCAGGCTCCCCGCTGAGCAGAGAGCCCGATGCGGGGATCAATCCTAGGACCCTGACCCATTCAGCTCATTTCTTATGTTACTTGCCCAGCCACTTTAAAGAAGGATTGGGGGGGGCAGGGCAGAAGACCTGAGAGAGTCCCTTTGTGGCCCAGGATTTGAGAGTGGAGCGGGAGTGCCCAGAAAAGCCCATCTGTGCTCTGGGACTTCCGTGAGCGGATCAGAACAGGTGTTGATCCGAACAGGCACAAAACTCACCCACGTCCCAGGCCAGGGTTGGCCGCCACTAACGGAGGTAGAAGTCCTTGCTCAGTTTTGTAATTATGCTAGGAAAATGCCATCTGCCACGAGGGGAGTTGCTGGAAAAGAAAGCTGACGTGTTGGATTTCTGCAGCTCGTTACTAGGAAATTACTGATTCTATGTGGCACAGCCGGCAGCCTTCTGGTCCGCTGCTTTGGGGCCTCGTTGCAGGACGTACTTGGTGGGGCACCTGGTGAGCTTGAGGTGACTGCTCGGGATTTAGGTTGGAGTGTTAGTGCTTCTTTGGAGAATTTCTGGTTGACATCCTTTGTTAATTTTATGTCTGGGACGTACTTACTCTTGTGTGAATGTGGATGTATGTTAGTGGTGAGGTGCACATTGGGAGTATTAGTCTTTTGTCTTGCTCATTGTGAATATATGCCCAGTTCTGTCAGTTGCCTTTTACTTTTCTCCAAGACCGTCATGTTCCATATGGAGGTTTTATATTTTTACGTAGTATATCATTTCCCCCTCCATCGTTATTTCTTCCTTTGCTTTTATGAAAAGGCCCGTATCGATTTATTTCCTGAGGGATAATTTATATATTCTCCAGCGCACAGGTGTTCGGTGTACAGCTCACTGTGTTGCGCTTAATGTGCATATCCCTGTGACCACTACCTAGTTCATGATAAAAAACTTTCATCACTCAGAAGCTCCTGGGCCCATCCTATTTCATGTTTGAATCCTCTCTCCCCTAGAGTTAACTAACCACTGTTGTGACTTTCCTCGTCATCAATATTTTATCTGTTCCTGGCCTTCATGTGAATAGAATCACACATTGTGTGTTCTTTTTTTTTAGGTTTTATTTATCTGACAGAGAGAGAGTGAGCACAAGTAGGGGAGCAGCAGGGAGAGGGAGAGGGAGAAACAGATTCGCCGTGGAGCCGGGAACCTGATGCAGGCTTGATCCCAGGACCCTGAGATCATGACCTGAGCCAAAGGCAGATGCTTAACTGAGCCACCCAGGTGCCACACCATGTGTTCTTTTTATCACCCTTTCTTCACTGAGATTCAGCCACATTTTATGTATAATTCTTTTTTAATTTGTTTTCTATTATCCCTTTATAGCAATATTCTGCAGTTTATACATCACTTCTTCTGTTGGTAGGTATTTGAGTTGTTGGCAGTTTTTGGTATTATGAATAAAGCTGATATGAACACTCTAGAATGTGATTTTTTGTGAGTTTAAGTACTCATTTCTCTTGTGTATATACATAGGGGTAGAATTGCTGTGTCACAGGGTAAGATGTGTATTTAACTTAAATGATATGTTGAACTCTTAGCCAATGGGTTCAACTAGTTTATAACTCCCAAAAAAGTCATTTACTTGTTCTTCTCTTGTTGGAGAGATTGTTTTGTTTCACATATTTCTAGTGAAAATTCTGTTTTAAGTTCATCTTCAAACTGTAGCATCCACTCTAAGAAATACTGTTTTGTATAATTGAGTGACAAAAACCAGCTCTGTGGAATGTAACAGTAGGTCAGGCCTAGTACCCTTAGCATATCTAAGTATTCTTAATATACTGGTGTTTAGGAAAAGCCATATTCTGTTTCAAAGTCAGTACGTTCCTTTAACAACTTTATATTAGTTCATGTAAATTCTTTAGGGTGGGATAGAGAAGGTGTGTTGTCTGGCAAAATTTTGTTGTGATTTTATTTAAATGTCCTGATATAGAGGAGACTTTTTGTGTATGTTATTTAATTGATATTATATTTTTATTTTATATTTAAATGAGACTCCCCACTAAAATGGTTTATTCTTTCTTTAAGGATGTGGGAGAATAGTAGTCTGTTGTCTCTAAATTCCTCTCTTATGTGGAAATCTGGAAATCTGATTCTTAATGTATTTGGGACGTATAAGGCTGTTCGAATCTTCTACTGACTCCCTGTAAGAAGGAAGCTATTCTTGGGTACCTGGGTGGCTCAGTCAGTTAAGCATCTGCCTTCGGCTAATGCTGCATTGGGCTCCCTGGTCAGTGGGGAGCCTGCTTCTCCCTCTCTCTCTGTCTGCTGCTCTCCCTGCTTGTACTCTCTTTCTCTGTCAAAAAAATATAATCTTAGAAAAAAAGCTATTCTTGTGTTCACATCCTGGGCTTCATGAGTGAAATGGTATGATTACAGAGGACTGTTGAGGAAATCTATGCCACAGGGAAAGGGTTGGCTGTTAATACTTACAGAATGGTTGAAGTGCTTAGAAAATCTCCAGATATCACAGAGAGGCTAGGGTTCTCCAAAGATGGGATCACCATCTCTAGTACTTACTAACATGGGACTGTTTCCATACTGGCTTAGACTCTGTAAATAGGTTAGCTTCACCTGGGGTCTCTATCCCCAGTACCCCGTTTTATTCAGTGGTTTCTGCGCCTTTACCCCTAAACCCATAAAGACATTCTTTGTGGGAATGTCTTGTTCTCCCTTTCTCGCTCTTGGACATGCTAGCACTGACTCCTTATGTAGTGTCATGGTAAGAACAATGGGAAGGAGCAAACTCTGTTGTTTCTTCACAGTGCCCAAGCATCCATCTGGCCCATAACACAGATGCTGTAGTTGCCCTTGGTTCCTAACCAAGAACCCAGACTTTGCTTGTTCTCTTCTGTCTTGAGTTGCCTTGGTTTCTGGTAAGAAGTCTGCCTAGACTAGACTGGAGGAGAGTCTAGAGTAACATGACATACCCACAGACCCATAGAGCCTAACCCCACGTAAAATGGAGCTTCACTGAGAAGGTTCCAAAGGCATGAGAGTCATGGCTCTTTAGGGGGTCTGCATCAAGAAACACCAACCAGAAGAGAGGCAAGGCAGCAGTTGATAGTGCTGTTTTCTAGAAGTGCTGTTTTCTGAAGAATGGCACATACATGGTTTTGATGTAGCAAACCAAGGATTTAAATCCAGTACCTAGTGTTTGCTAGCCCTATGTTAGCACATTCTACACTTAGAAACTTGTTGGATTAAAACCAGCATATATGTTTGAGTGTATAGTAAGGTTGAAGAGGCTTAATAATGAAATAAAATGAGACACCCCCCCCCAAGGCAAACAAGGCTGCTTTACAGTATTATTTGTATATCAAGAGTCAAATTCTTGGTTAGTTCTGCATATTCAGCTCAGCTTTATAGCTTATACAAATAGAACATGGATATTTCATCCGGTGTACATCACAGCAATATGTCTTAAAGGGTTTTGAATTTTTGGTAATTGACACTTATTCTCAAATAAATACTTAAGCCTTTGGTCTGTATGCTTGTACACCAACTAATATGTATCTCCCATCCCCACCTGTCCCCTTTCCCTGAGTTTCTGTAAGGTTTTTTTGCAATGTTAGTTGTTCGAGAACTTTCTTATTTGGGGGGTCAGAGTTGAACTGGAGTTACTAGACAACCCCACAGTGCCAGTGGCTCAGTTTCTTTTTTACCTAGCGCAGAGGTAAGAATTGCAAACACGTAGGCAAAACCAGTTCTCCTCTTTGTTATTAAACTAGTAGCTAAAATAGTCTGGTTATCCTCCCTAGATCCAGAATCTGGCTCTCCTTATCAAGGGGCACGGCAGAACTGGTACTCAGAGAGGAACCTTCTTGAAATAAGGAGCTGCTTCTCTAGCTGTGTGTGGGGTGGGTGCTCCACAGAACCAGTATCCACCAGTGTTCTCAGCCTTTTGAAGAAGGAAAGGCAGCCACCCCCACCTATACGCTCTTGTGCTTCAGGTGAGGTTCCGTTCAGCTGCTGTAACGACTAGGCCCTGTGATCATCGTGGGATATGGAGCTGGTCACTTTTATTCAGTAGAGAAACATTGGTTAAGGTTAGTTCTTTTTTTTTTTTTTTTTAAGCCTTTTTTTTTTTTTTTTTCAAAAATTTTATTTATTTATTTGAGAGAGAGACAGTGAGAGAGAGCATGAGTGAGGAGAAGGGCAGAGAGAGAAGGAGACTCCCCGTGGAGCTGGGAGCCCAATGCGGGACTTGATCCTGGGACTCCGGGATCATGACCTGAGCCGAAGGCAGTTGTCCAACCAACTGAGCCACCCAGGCGTCCCTAAGGTTAGTTCTTGAAACACTTTTTAAGAATGTTAGCCCTGGGGTGCCTGAGTGGCTCAGTGGGTTAAAGCCTCTGCCTTCAGCTCAGGTTATGGTCCCAGGGTGCTGGGATGGAGCCCCACATCGGGCTTTCTGCTCAGCATGGAGCCTTCTTCCCCCACCCTCTCTGCCTGCCTCTCTACCTGCTTGTGATCTCTGTCTGTCAAATAAATAAATAAATAAATATTTTTTAAGAATGTTAGCGCTGTGTGTTGTGCAAGACTGGTGAATCACAGACCTGTACCCCTGAAACAGATAATACATTACATGTTAATAATAAAAAATACTAAATAAATAAGTAAAATTAAATAAGATTGGGGGGAGGGAAGAATGTTAGTTTGTAGGCTCCTTGAAGCCAGAGACCTTTTATTAGTCATCCTTGTATTCCCAGAGTCTGTCTTCCCTCTGGACATTATTTTAATGGGCCTTCAGTAAGTGTTATTGATCTTAAAGGAGACTGGATTAGACTAAAACATCTAATTTCACAGATTCTTTTAATTATGCTGATCTCTCTCAGTATTATGATGCTTTTGCATTCTTTCCACACCATTATTAGAATAGAATGAGAAGCCCTATTAAGATGCAAATTCAAAGACTGGCTTACTTCATAAAAAAAAAAAGTACTTCTTTTTGGTTGGAGTTCAACCCTTTTTCCTGTGAAATATTATTTGGTATGAAACACCACTCTGTGAGGCACTCGTGGTATGAATCAGTGTTAGGCCCTCAGTGATCTTAAACTCCGTGCCTATCGGCTAAGTCTTTACCTACCAGGAAGTAGATCAGCCGTGGCTTATGTGTATTTTTGAACAGCTCAAATATTTTCAGATGGTTTGTTGTGTTGTACCCGAGTTTTTGCTTCCGAGAGACCACCAAGGAGCCAAGCACCGATGCAATCACAGGAGGGTTTATTTGACAAGCTTAAGCTTGGGCCCAAGTATACCCGACATAGCGCAGTAGGGACTTGGACCCCGAGCTTAGTTAAGGCAGGGGTATTTATGGGTTCCTGTTACTAAAGCCGGGTGGGGGTCTCTGGAACCAAAGCAGGGTGGGGATCTTTGGAACTAAAGCAGGGTGGGGCTTCCTGGAACTAAAGTAGGGTGGGGTTCTCTGGAACTAAAGTAGGGTGGGGCTTCCTAAAGTAGGGTGGGGGTCCTTAGAACTAAAGTAGGGTGGGGCTTCCTGAAACTAAAGTAAAGTAGGGGAAAGTTCAGCCCTTGGGCACAGGGGTCTAGATGGCTGTACTTATGCTAAGGCTAAACCTGAGGTGGGATGGCCTTAATTTTTCTTGGCCTCCACATTTGCTATCCTGTGTTCTGTAACAACGGAATTCTCAAAAATAGGCCACTTGTGTTTCCTGTTCAACAATCCTTCCATTCATGTAGAGTTCTGAAAGTCGTCTACTGTATTACAAAAGTTTTATCTTGAAAAAAGATCAGTGTTCAAGAAACAGCTTAGGTGTATTATATTAAGAGTATTATACATTATTTAACCAATAAAAATTGCATGTCATTAGAACACACACAGTTGTGTTTTCTTTGTTTCTCTTTCCAAGTTATTCTTTTATAATTGTTTGCATTTACCTTTGTATCCTTAATTTTCCATTTGTTGTCTAAATGGCACCATTTAAAATGTTTTAATAAAACATTAACATTTCCTTATTGGATTATGAGAAAAGACTGTCTTTAAGGAAAAATTACCCTGTGAGCAGGTGATGTACAGTATTATTATCTTCTCTTGGCTAACCTCTTTTGAAAGCCAAAATATATACCAATTATTGCTGAGCTGCATTAGGATTAGTTACATATTGTAATCTGTTTGTAAAGTATGTAAAGTGCTTCAAACAATGCCTGCCACTTAGCACTAAGAATTTGTCATTATTATTCTTAATCTTGATTTTAAAGATGGGAAGAATGGAAGCGAAGTGCCTTTTTTGATTTTACATTGAAATTCCGTATTGTCACTGAAGTTCTCTATCAAAGATTGCCAATTTTTGTTATTTACTTTGCATGTATATCGTAATTTGTTTTTACACATTTCCTCCTTTTGGGGGGTTTTCTATAGTTTTTAAAAACTCTTCATTTTCTTAAAATTCTGCATACTTTTGTTAACCAAACAGTTTAGAAAGCTTTCAAATTAAATTCATCTAAGTGGTACTGAATTTGAAAGCAAAGGATTGTTTCTCCTGGGAACAAGCCATGTCATATGCCATTCTGATAATGACAAACTTTTGCAGTAAATTTGCTTTAAAAAAAAAAAAACAAACAAAACCCTCTCCCTTCTTCTCATTCCACCCCCGCCCCCAAGAGTGAATGTTAGAATGTTAGTTAGACAAACTTAGGATGATTTTCCGTTAAGGCTTTTGAAGGATTTTTTTGTTTTAGAGGAATTGAATATTTATTACATTTTGAAATTAAGTAAAATGAAAGAAGAAAACCACTAGAAGCCAATCTATTTTAATATTTTATGGCAGATTGTTCATCTTTATTTTTTTCCACTTTATTTTAATATTGACTGAGATGGAGATGAATCAGCTTCTAGAATTGGTCGCTTCCAGAGTAAAGAATTTTATCCTTCTGTTTTCCTATGCCTTTTCTGAGATCTATTCATTTGCTTAAACATTTATTGAGAACCCCTTATATGCCAAATGTTGTTCTAGGAGCTTTGATTCATTAAGACACTCTACCCCACCCCAGCCCACCCAGCTCCCAGTCTTCCTGTGACTCCAGACTTCAGGGAGTTTTTGGTGAGTTGGTTTGAAAGACAGGGTGTGGTTTGTGAAGAAAGAAGAGCAGTCAGATTTTGTGCATTTTTGTGAGAGTGTTTGTATCTCAGTTAATTCTTTTTCTTTTTAAAGAGTGAGCACAAGAAGGAGGAGGGGCTGAGGGAGAGGAGACGGGAAAACAGACTCCTGGCTGAGCACAGCCCAACTTGGGGCTTGTTTCCAGGACCCCAAAATCATGACCTGAGCCAACGGCAGATGCTCAACTGACTGAGCCACCCAGATGCCCCTCTTGGTTAATTTTTTAGTTTTTTTTAGTTAGTTTAGGTTTTTTTTAGTTAAGTTTATTATAATTTATAATTTCAATATATGGAACATTTTAAGGGGAAAGTCTCTTGTTGAAATGCTCATTACTGGGGTGCCTGGGTGACTCTGTCGTTTGAGTGGCCAACTCGATTTCGGCTCAGGTCATGATTTCAGAGTCATGAGATTGAGCCCCACATCAGGCTCTGTGCTCAGCATGGGGTCTGCTTGAGATTCCGTCCCACCCTCTCCCTCTGCCCCTTCCCCTCTACTCTCTAAAATACATAAATCTTAAAAAAAAAAAAAGTTTATTATTGTTTTTATATTTATAGATAATTCAGTGATATTTTATTATTCTGTAACTTCAGTCTCATAAGGGTTTTCATTTTGAGCACTGTTAAAAATAGCTTTATTTAACTAAATGTTTAACTGTTAGTCACTTTATTGACTCCTATTGTAGCTGTGTAGTTTTTTTTTATATAATTTTTTACTTTTTATTAACATATAATGTATTATTAGCCCCAGGGGTACAGGTCTGTGAATCGCCAGGTTTATACACTTCACAGCACTCACCATAGCACATACCCTCCCCAATGTCCATAACCCCACCCCCCTCTCCCAACCCCCCTCTGCCCAGCAACCCTCAGTTTCTGTTGTGAGATTGAGTCTCTTATGGTTTGTTTCCCTCCCGATCCCATCTGGTTTCATTTATTCCTTTCCTTCCACCCAGACCCCCCCACATTGCTTCTCAACTTCCTCGTATCAGGGAGATCATATAATAATTGTCTTTCTCTGATTGACTTATTTCGCTCATAGCTGTGTAGGTTTAGCATATGTCCCAGATTTTATATTAGAAACCACTTAATTAAAATTTATCATGGGGGATTAAGAGTCTCTTATGGTTTGTCTCCTTCCCAATCCCATCTTGTTTCATTTTTTCCCTACCTACATCCCACAGCCCTCCACCCTGCCTCTCAAATTCCTCATACCAGAGAGATCATATGATACTTGTCTTTCTCTAATTGACTTATTTCTCTAAGCATAATACCCTCTAGTTCCATCCACGCCATTGCCAATGGCAAGATTTCCCCTTTGATGGCTGCATAGTATTCCATTGTGTATATATACCTCATCTTCTTTATCCATTCATCTATTGATGGACATCTAGGTTCTTTCCATAGTTTGGCTATTGTGGATGTTGCTGCTATAAACATTCGGGTGCACGTGCCCCTTTGGATCCCTGCTTTTGTATCTTTAGGGTAAATGCCCAGTAGTGTGATTGCTGGATCATAGGGTAGCTCTATTTTCAACTTTTCGAGGAATCTCCATACTGTTTTCCAGAGTGGCTGCACCAGCTTGCATTCCCACCAACAGTGTAGGAGGGTTCCCCTTTCTCTGCATCCTCGCCAACATCTCTCGTTTCCTAACTTGTTAATTTTAGCCATTCTGACTGGTATGAGGTGGTATCTCACTGTGGTTTTGATTTGTATTTCCCTGATGGCAAGTGATGTGGAGCATTTTTTCATGTGTCTCTTGGCCATTTGGATGTCTTCTTTGCAGAAATGTCTGTCCATGTCCTCTGCCCATTTCTTGATTATTTGTTCTTTGGGTGTTGAGTTTGATAAGTTCTTTATAGGTTCTGGATACTAGACCTTTATCTGATATATCATTTGCGAATATCTTCTCCCATTCTGTAAGTTGTCTTTTGGTTTTGTTGAATCTTTCCTTTGCTGTGCAAAAGCTTGCTGGGGGATGGAAGGGTTGGGATAGAGTGGCTGGGTTATGGACATTGGGGAGGGTATGTGCTGTGGTGAGTGCTGTGAAATGTGTAAGCCTGATGATTCACAGACCTGTACCCCTGAAACAAATAATACATTATATGTTAATTAAAAAAAAAGTTATCATGGGGACACCTGGATGGCACATTTGGTAAGGATCTAACTCTTGATTTCAGCTCAGGTCATGATTTCAAAGTCATGAGATTGAGCCCCACATTGGGCTCTGCAGTCAGCGGGGAGTCTGCCTGAGATTCTCTCCCTCTATCTCTGCCCCTCCCCCCACTTTTGTTCTCTCTCTCAAATAAATAAATCTTTTAAAAAATGTTATAATTACAATGTGAAATAGAATTATCAAATAATATACTTTCTCATTTAAGGATGTTTTCCACAGGGGCAATAAAAGGCTGATTCTAGGCATATGGCCTTTAACATGTGTTTAAGAGGGTTCATCTTTATTCTTGGAGATGAAAAAAAATACAGATTTTTTTTTTTTTCTCTCTGGTTACTATTGTGCTCCAAAATGCAAGTAAAATTTTAATAACCTTTATATCTTCATAATCTTTAACTTCTTTTATGCAAGGATTTTTTTATTAGCAGCTTTGTCAAGGTATAGCTTATATACCATTATAATTCCTCCTTTTAAGTGTACAAAGCAGTGCTTTTTAGTGTAATTATGGAGTTGTAATTTATAACAATTGAATTCTTATCACCCCCAAATGATGTCCACTTATGTCACTCTAGGGATAATTTGTCTTATTTTAAAAAAAGCTTAGTTGAGTATTATTTATTTTTTAATAAACTTTATTTAAAGCATTTATTTATTTGAGAGAAAAAGTGAAAGCATGTGAGAACATGAGCAGGAGGGCCAGAGGGAGAGATGGGGGTTGGGAGAGAGAGAGAGAGAGAGAAGCAGACTCCCTGCTGAGTGTTGCTGATGCAGGGCTCTATCTCACACCCTGAGATGATGACCTGAGCCTAGATCTAGATTTGGGACTGATTAAGCCACCCAGGCACCCCTAAACTGTATTTTTTAGAATAGTTTTAGATTTATAGAATTATAATACAAAATGATACAGCGTTACCATATTCTCTTGTACCCTACTCTCCCTGTTATTAATATCATACTTGGTATGATATGTTTGTCACAATTAAGGAACCAGTATCGATACCTTGTAATGAATTAAAATCTATAGTTTATTCAGGTTTCTTTAGTTTTTACCTAATGTCTTTTCTCTCTTCCAGGATCCCATCCAGGATATCACATTACATTTAGTTGTCATGTGTCTGTAGGCTCTTCTAGGTTGATACTTTTTCAGACATTTTTTGTTTTTGCTGACCTGGACAGTTTTGAGAGTTCTGGTCACCTCCTCTGGTTGTGAATGCCTCTCTCTCTTTTTTATTATTATATTCAATTAACATACTGTTTTTTCTTTTTTTAAAAAACTGTGCTTCACTTTTTTAAATTAAATTTTATTTTTTCAGTGTTCCAAGATTCATTGTTTATGCACCACACCCAATGCTCCATGTAATACGTGCCCCCCTTAATTTCCTCCTTAATACATGAGGCTCACCCATCCTCCTCCACCCCCCCTTCCCTCCAAAACCCTCAGTTTTGTTTCTCAGAGTCCACAGTCTCTCATGCTTCGTCTCCCACTCTGATTTACCCCAATTCACTTTTCCTTTCCTTCTCCCTATGTTCTTCGTGTTATTCCTTATGCTCCACAAATAGGTGAAACCATATGATAATTGACTCTCTTTGCTTGACTTATTTCACTCAGCATAACCTCTTCCAGTCCTGTCCATGTTGATACAAAAGTTGGGTATTCATCCTTTCTGATGGAGGCTCCATTGTATATATGGACCATATTTTCTTTATCTGTTCATCTATTGAAGGGCATCCTGGCTCTTTCCACAGTTTGGTGATTGTGGTCATTGCTCTTATGAACATTGGGGTACAGATGGCCCTTCTTTTCCTTACATCTGTATCTTCGGGGTAAATACCCAGTAGTGTACAATTGCTGGGTCGTGGGAAGCTCTATTTTTAATTTCTTAAGGAATCTCCACACTGTTTTCCAAAGTGGCTGCACCAACTTGCATTCCCACCAACAGTGTAAGGGTGTTCCCCTTTATCCACATCCTCTCCAACACTTGTTGTTTCCTGTCTTGTTAAATTCTAACTGGTGTAAGGTGGTATTGCAGTGTGGTTTTGGTTTGAATTTCCCTGATGGATAATGATGTTAGCATACTATTTTTCTGACATCTCAGACTTTCTAAAATTGTATGCTACTTTATCCTTCTCGCTTTTTCTTTTTAAATTATCTAATTTTTTCACATATTCATGTAAATAAACAAAAACAGTGTCTAGGGATGATTATATCATACCTGCTATGGGTTGGGTTAAAAAAATTTTTTTGTTTGTTTTACCTCTTTACTCAACTTCCCCTCCCTCTGCCCACCCTCCATAATTCCAATTAATAACTTAATATGTATGTATTTGTGTGTGTGTGTGTGTGTGTGTGTGTGTGTGTGTGTGTGTATACTTTTGCTCCCACACTATCATAATTGTATCCAAATACAGTCTTTGTTTTGTGCTTTGTAAAAGGCGGCTTATGCGATCTATATTATTCTGTGTTTTGTTCTTCTGTCTTAAATCTAGAGAATTCTCTTCATGTCATCTGTTACAGTTTAATTCAATCTTTTA
Organism: Lontra canadensis; assembly: GCF_010015895.1. Classification (NCBI taxonomy): domain Eukaryota; kingdom Metazoa; phylum Chordata; class Mammalia; order Carnivora; family Mustelidae; genus Lontra; species Lontra canadensis. The sequence continues at coordinate 3,670,508 of NW_022631028.1, forward strand.
AGCGACTGCATTAACTATTCTGTGGTAGAGGATTGTTTCAATGTACCTAATGTACCTAACTCTTTCCCTATTGCTTCTAAGTGTCAGCCGATATGAATAGTTTTGTAGTAAACCTCCCTATACAGAAATGCTTTATTTCTGTACAATAAATTTCTTAGAGTGGGTTTGCTGTATCTGATATGTTTTTAAATAGGTGTTTCTAGATTATAACATTCTTTAAAAGCTAGCAATTCACGCGTCCACCAGCAGTGTCTGAGAGGACCCTTTTCCTTGCATTCCTGTCTACAATAGAACAGGTCGTATCCATTTTGCTGTTCTTACTGATGTTAACTAGTACTTCTTTTGTAGTTCACTTTGCATTGACAGAGTTTGGGTGTGACTTACTTGTTGACGACTTGCTTTTCTGTAAATTTGCCCCCTTTCTGTCCTCATCCCCAGATACTCATCTTGTTAGTTAATAAGAGGTCTTTGTACTTGTAACTGTTAAATCTCTGTCTTGTATATTGGAAATATTTTCTCCAAATTTATTGTCTCTTCTTTTGCTTTTTGCATTATTTGCTGTAGAAATGGTTAGTTTTTTCATGTAGTAAATGTGTCTTCTCATTTATAGCTTCTGGGCTTAAGATCTCTGTTGTATAATGTACATATGTTCTCTTAGATTTTCTGGTAGCTTATTATTTTTTAATTCAAGTTCAATTTAGTTAACATATAGTTTATTATTAGTTTCAGGGGTAGAATTTAGTGATTCATCAGTTGCCTGTAATAACCAGTGCTCATTCCATCAGGTGCCCTCCTGAATGCCCATCACCAGTTACTCCATCCCCCTACCTACTCCCCTGGCAGGTTATTAACAAGACAGATTGTTTAACATTTAATCTGTGTGGTATTTACTTTTTGTGCTTGGAGTAAGACAGGGTTCTATTTTCTTCTAGTTGTCTGTAGTATATTATGCTAGCAATTTTCCCCATCTTTTCATAAGTTAAATTCTGACACATATTGAAAGTTACTGCTCTTGTTTTTAAAAATATTCGTGGCAAAAAAAATTTTTGGCTATGCATGGGCATTTATCCTTCTGTATAATTGTTAAGGTCAATATACAGCTTTTAAAAAGACAGCTTTATAATAGAAAGAATTAAAGTATATATTAAGCTTGAGAGAACTGTCAAGAATGCAGTATAGTTTGTGCATTTTTTTTTTCAGATCTTGTTTGATGTCCTCTGATGGAATTTTATCGTTTTCTTTATATATTATAGGTCATATGCGCCTCTTGTCAACTTTATTTCTGGGCATTTTTTAAGAAGATTTTTTTCTTTCTTTCTTTTTTTTTTTTTTAAGAGAGAGAGATCCAGGTAGGGGCAAAATGAGAGGGAGAGTGAGAACCTCAAGCAGACTCCCTGCTAAGCCTGGAACCCCACATGGGGCTTGGTCTCATGACCCTGAGATCATGACCAGAGCCAAAACCAAGAGTTGGACAGTCAACCCACTGAGCCAACCAAGTGCCCTTTACTTATTGTTTAAAAAAAAAAAAATCCCATTTCTTCATTTTAATCTTTAAACCTAGTTTTTATGTCTATCCTATTATTTTAAACATTTCTGTATCATTGTGTTTTATTTTAAACAGTATTTCTTTTACCAGAATATAGCTAGGTCTTTCTTTTAATGGCGTAATTTACTTTCTTCATCTGTTGTATAAACAGTTTTTCTTTTAACTTTCTTCATTTATTATATATTTTAACCTGTTGTTCCTTACCCTTTTCTTATTTTTGCTGGTTTTTTTTTTTTAAGTTATTTTGGATTTCTTTTTTTCCTTTCTTTTTTTTATTTTTTTTCTTTCTTTGGAATTTCTACTGTACGTTTCTATTCCATTAAGGGTTACCTTTTCTTTTACTTTTTCCCTGCACATTTTTTAGTATCTGCCTTGTTTCCTGCCAGGTGCCAGGTATAGGGCTTGGTATCCATTTTTCTCTCAGTAGTTTTTAGAATCATTGCTCTAGCTTCTGATTTTGCAGGTGGGAAATTCTGGTAGCTCTCTGAGCTTTCCCTTCTGTAAGGAATATGTTCTTTCCACCTGCAGGTAAATTTTTTTCTTACAGAGTTCAGGCATTTACTAAGTTATGCCTTGGTTTGTGTCTAGAATAAAATGAGCTCTTTTAATCTGCAGATTGAGGTCTTTCTTTGGGCCAAGCAAAATATCTTCTGTTATGTATTTTATTATTGCCTCACTACTATCTGTTCATCTTTTTCTGCTGGAACTGCTGTTCATCTCATTAGTTCTGTCCTCCAAGTCTCTTATCTCTTCTATCATGATTTCTCTTTTGTTGCTTTGAGCTATTTTTTCCATTTGATCTTTCAGATCACAGATTTGGACTTTTGCCATGATCCATTCTTTCCTTCCTTTAATCTGCTGTATGGTTTATTTGGAAAATTGTGCTTTTAGATGGAGGAAGGCTTCTCTCTGTTGCAGTTAAGTCTCCATCAGTTAGCTTATTATTTTTTCTGACCATTATTGGCCTCTTATTCTTCAAACAACTCTTTTTAGTTGTGGGTTTGCTCCCTTTGTCCTGGATGGTAACTGTCTTTCCAGATGCTCAACCTTGTTAGGTTTTGTCCTATTTTCCTTGTCAGCTCCTAAAGGCCCGGTTCTGGTCTTGGTCTCAGATGATTCAGGAGATCTGTCCCCCACCAAGGGGTCATCAGATCTCCACAGACCCGGCTTTTTCTAGAACGATTAGTTTACAGTTGTTGTTTCAGGGTTCCAAGAGGCTTGACTCTGGGTACTCGCCCAGCTCCTAGAAAAATTAAAGTCACACATTCCAGTTTCCTCCTAAGCCTTCAATTCCATTTAGCAATCTCCAGCAATCTTATCAGGCCTATATCTATTGCAACAAAGGGATTGAAAATGGTAGTGTGTGTTACACACGGGCAGTAGGGGTATTATGTTTACGTCATCATCTTCCTGGAATCCTTTTTGGCCCTGGATTTTTATTCTATCATTCACTTAATGGCTTTGGATGTATGCTTTGGCCTAGACTTAACCAACAGTAAAGAGAAAAGCATTAGACATGGAAGTTGGAAGGTAATGTGGATAAATTATAGTTCTCCACTTTTGCTGTTTTCCTTGTAAGAGGGTTGAGTGATTTGCAGTGTCTCCCTGTCCCATAGTCAGGCTTGGTACTATGGTTTGTTTTAATCAGTGGAGCTGATGTGGAAGTGACGTATTCTAGCTCTGAATCAGAGGTATAACAACTTCCTCTCAGTTTCTACCTTTTGCCTTAAGAGTGGCATGTCCGAGTTGTGGTTCCTTCTGATCGGGTCTTAGAATCAGAAGGCACATGGAGCAAAAGCCACAGCCTCAAGGCAGCCATAGCCAACCTGTAGCTGTCATGTAATGTGAATGGAAGAAACAAGTTTGATGTATGCCACTGGGGTTTGAGGGTCGTTTTGGTAATGCATCACAATTAGTGGGTAAAATCTGGCCAAGTTTCTTGTTCCTCCTTTCATTAGGGAATATTTATTTTTATCCATCATTTTAAAAAGTCTGTATCAGACCCTATGGTTTATTTCCTGTCTCTCCTAATTATTCTCTTAATTGGCTCACATGCATAAAATGGTACTGTGGTTGGGGTCAGACACAAACTACCTGTGGGGAGTGTTCACAGTTACAGGACATTGCACATGTAACAGAACTGAGAATAAGGAAACCAGAAAACTGGGGGCAGTGCCTTGTCTCAGTTTATTATGATGCCTTAAACTCCACCCAGAATTATTCTTCTGGAAGCATGGCTTCTCTTTTTAATTGTACAAAGTAGATGATTTCTAGTTCTTACCACTTGGGCTCGAATGCTATTTTCTGTTGGAAGTCAATAAGAGTTCACTGGAGGTACATTTGTAGAGTGGCTATGCGAAGCTTTTATTTCCCGGGATGTGTATATATGCGTTTATCTGACTTTTGATTTAACTAACAGATGAAACTAATGGCATCTGCTTTTGTATTTTATCTCTTTCGCATCTGATTGATACCACTTTTTTTCCCCTTATCGATCTGCTCTCAGCACATCGTTTGAACAAATATTTGTAAATCAGTAGTGATAAAAGGAAAGAGTATTTATTGAACCATTTATTGAGCTGGATTTTACTCTAATTCTGCTGCCAGCCTTTTTGCCTACCTTCTCTTCCATTCCTTTGCTTTTCCTCCAGTCACTCATGTGATAAATAGTTACTGAGACCCCTGTTCTGGCAAGCACAGGGATGCGGTGAGGAGAAAGGCAGACACACCTCTCCCTTCCCGCCCTTAGCAAGCTACTGTCCTCTTCTCTTCTCCGCAGCCCCTCCTCCTCTCTTCGGACCATTTTGTAAACTACTCAGTGCCACACTGCTGTTCAGCCTTCCTTATTGTCATTTTATGTTCATGGGGCTGCTTTCAAATATGTGTTTACTCCTACTGCATTATTCTGGGGAGGCTGGGGAGGCTGGGGGGGGGGTCCCCAAGAGAGGAAGGTAGGTAGGTGGGGGAGGGAGCAAGGGAGTGAGGGAGCCACCCACACGGCCTAACCACGATGCAAACCTCTTTTTATTTCGTTATCATTCTTTCCAGTTGTAATTCTGCATAGATGCCCAAAGGATATAGCTGAACAGATGATTCAAATATTAGGTGATATGTTTATTGCTCTTGGCTGGTCTTTTAAATTTTATCTATTTATTTTATTTGTATTTTTTAGAGTTTGGGGAACCATCAATTAGAACATCTTTATTACTAAAAAACAGATTGCTTCGGATATGAGGAAGACCCAGATAAATAAGCATGTGCCTCAGTTAACGAGGACAGTTGGTAGAATAATAAATAAAATAATCTGCCTTCTCTTGTAGGAGTGCTTGAGGGGTTGCTTACAACTTTTTCCTTTTTTGCTTTCTGAGCTAAGAGCTAAGCCGGGCTGGCTGAAAGGAAGGGATGGAGTCATAGGCGAGAAAGCCGAGCGACTATACATGTGAACGCTGTTCTCAGCCACAGAAAAAAATCTGAAGAACAACCTGATTATGTTTTGTAAGGGATTAAAGTTGCATGCAAATTCCAACCGAAAACATCTGTTTCCTGACCCTGTGCCAGAGTTCTAACATCTTGACAGGAATTCTGGTTGTGAAATTTCTGAGTCTTAAGCACCTCCCTCAACTACTCTCGGCTGTTTTCTTAGAAGGCTTAAATCAACACAGCTTAACATATTGGAAATGACTCTGAAGAACTGAAAAGGAACTTCTTCCTTTGCTTCTTACACAACAGAGGAGAAGTTCAGGTTTCATTAGTAAGAATCACACTAATTGCTGAATGATCCTGGTAGGAATTGTGGGGTGATCCTCACAGTTCATTAAAGAAGCCAATGAAAATAAATTGCATTGTGAAGGAATCAGTCAGTATATATGTGTCTGTATGTATATGTGTGTGTGTTTATGTAAAGATAGTTTTTTGGGTGGGGGGCACCTGAGTGGCTCAGTGGGTTAAGCCTCTGCCTTCGGCTCAGCTCATGATCTCAGGGTCCTGGGATCAAGCCCCTCATCTGGGGCTCTCTGCTCGGCAGGGAGCCTGCTTCCCCCTCTCTCTGTCTGCCTGCCGCTCTGCCTACTTGTGATCTCTCTCTCTGTCTAATAAATAAATAAAATCTTAAAAAAGAAAAAGATAGTTTTGTTTTTTAACATTCTTGCACTAAATGGAAAACCTTTTTTTTTTTTTTTAAGATTTTATTTATTTGACAGACAGAGATCACCAAGTAGGCAGAGAGGCAGGCAGAGAGAGAGGAGGAAGCAGGCTCCCTGCTGAGCAGAGAGCCCCAGATGAGGGGCTTGATCCCAGGACCCTGGGATCATGAACTGAGCTGAAGGCAGATGCTTAACCCACTGAGCCATCCAGGTGCCCCTAAATGGAAAACTTTTAAAAGCATTTCTAACTTTATTTCTTAAGAATCCCAATTGACAAAAATAGTTCCTCTTTTTTAGATAGGGCACAACTTACATCTATCTATGACCTCAGAATTACATTTTACTTAGTCATGGTAATTCTTGGTACCATAATCCCACCGTGGAAGCAATGTTTACAGACCTCTGGAGGCAGGATTCAACCTTAATGCAAGTATTGAACATTTGCCTAGGAGTGTGGAATAGTGTGTTAGAATCACTTCTTTCAGTGTAAAAGCCAGTGTAATTTTATGATTTTTTTCATTTTGATTGATTTGGTAAATTAAACTTGATACCTAAAAGATGATTTCTTTGTGTCCTGAGAGACCTGAATGTTAACCCTGGACGTTTTTAAGGATGATTGTGCTGATGAAGGGTTAATGTTGGGCCTTCATCTCGTAATCCCACTGTTATCATAGGTTTGTTCAGTCTGTGGGATATGTCTAGAATCTGCTGTGTATTACAAATGTTAAGTAAACAAAAGTAGTGTTTTATGAGAAAAATTAGAAAATAAATCACCAGGAGATGAATATTATGAAATACTATGCACTGGTCAGAAATGATTTATATTAACGAATATGGTAATATTTCTTTGATATTGTTTAGAAGAAAAATCAAATTTTAGAACTCTGTATACTAATGTTCAATGAAAAAACCCAAACCAAAACAAAGTATGTTGGGATAAATGAGAAGATACATCTCGAATGTCAGTTAGATTTGGTTAAATGGAGGTTAAGGAGCTCACTTTGACCTTGTGTTTTAGGCTTCTGTGTATGAATTTTAAGAATGAGAAGGTAATCATGCTTTACCTGTACACATTTTTAGTTATGGGAAAATTAAAACATACACAAGGTGAATGGAATAGTATTAAGGAAGCCTAAGTGCCCATCTCCAGGCTTCAACAGGTATCCGTAGTCTGCCATTTTTGCTCAGCTGTATCACCGCTCACTCTACTTGGATTACTGTTTTATTTTTTATAATATACTTTTAGATTAAATTTGTATCCATTGAAATGCACAAATGATAGTTGTATACTTTGGAGGGGTGGATATACTCATGTAACCCACATCACTATTAGGATACTGAGTGTTTCCATACCCTAGAATGTTCTCTGGTATTCCATCCCAGTCAGTCTGCCCACCTGGGATAGTTTTGCCTTTTCTTAGAACTTTATCTAAAAACAACCATACAGTATGAACTCTTTTTATGTCTGACTTCTTTTGCTGAGCAGACCAGGTGTGAGGGACATTAACGTCATAGCATGTGTCAGTTGTTCTTTCCCCTTTATTGCCAGTATTCTACTATATGACTATACCACACTACATATAGCCTTTCTTTTGTTGATGGACAGTAACTGTTGTGATTAAAGCTGCGCTGACATTCATGGCACTTTAATTGTGGACCTATACTGTCATTGCTCTTGGATAAATACCTAGGGGTGGAATTTCTGGATCAAACAGCAATGTAGCAAATCCCTTTTGGAAGTGGTTGTCCTATTTTAAGTTCCTACCAGCAACACAGTGTTGTGATTGCTATACATCCTCACCCTTACTTGGTTTTGTCAGTCTTTCTGATTTCAACTTATTACTGATTGTACAGTGGCTTGTCGTTGTGTACATTTTGAAAAATAGTTTTTAAATTGTCCTAAAATAGACAAAACAGGGGCACCTGGGTGGCTTGGTCGTTAAGTGTCTGCCTTCGGCTCAGGTTGTGATCCCAGGGTCCTGGGATCAAGCCCTGCATTGGGCTCCCTGCTCTATGGAATGCCTGCTTCCCCCTCTCCCAATCCGCCTGCTTGTGTTCCCTCTCTCACTGTCTCTCTCTCTCTGTCAAATGAATAAATCTTAAAAATAAAGTAGGCCAAACAGAACACTTATCACTTTAACCACATTAAGTGTGCACTTCAGTATCATTCACACGCTAGTGCAGCTCTACCTGTTGCCTGGTCCCAAGATGTTTTCATCACCCCAGACAGAAACTCTGTACTCATTGAGTAAGAACTCCCCTCTGCCCTCTCCCCCCAGTCCCTGGTAACCCCTAATTTAGTTTCTGTCTCTATGAATTTGCCTATTTTAGATATTTCATATAAGTGCGATGATACATTATTTGTCCTTTTGTGTCTGGCTTATTTCACCTGCTATGATCTTTTCATGGTTCACCCGTGTTGTAGCCTGTGTCAGAACTTTAGTCCTTTTTATGGCACAGTAATACCCCATTGTATGGGTAACACCCATTTTATTTTTCGGTTTATTTATTGATGGACACTTGGGTTATTTGGTTACTGTGAATGATGCTACAGTGAAGATTGGTATGCAAGTATCTGTTTGAGTTCCAGATTTGAGTTATTTTGCCTCTATACCTAGGAACTGAATGCTGCATCATATGGTAATTCTGTATTTAGCTTTTTGGGGAATCACCAGCCTTTTTTCTCAATGTGTTTTAATTAACATTCCCCTGATGATGAATGAATTTGAATATCTTTTCATTTGCTTATGTTAGAAATTTGTGTATATATTTCTATGTGTAGAGCTTGTGCAAGTCTTCTGTACATTTTTAAAATTGGATTCTCCCCCCCCTTCTTTAGGTAATAAGGTTTGAAAGTTCTATATTTTGAATAGAAGTCCTTTGTCAGATATGTTTTGTGAATATTTTCTTTCACTGTGGCTTGCCTTTTCATTAATAGTACCTTTAAAAAGTTTTTAAAAAGTTTAATTTGGTAAAATACATATAACATTTATCATCTTAAACATTTATAGGTATACAGTTCAGTTGTGTGAAGTATTTTCACACTGTTTTGCCACTGGTCTCCAAAACTTTCATCTTGCAGAACTGAAACTGTGTACTTATTAAACAAGAACTCTCCATCTCCTTATTCTCCCTGTCTCTAGGCAACCACCATCCTGCTTTCTGTGTCTATGCATTTCACTACTCTAGCTTCTTCACATTAAGCGGAATCAGACAGTATTTGTCATTTTGTGACTGGCTTATTTTATTTCACTTAGTATAATGTCCCCAAGGCTCATCCATTCTGTAGCGTTTGTCAGAATTTCCTTCTTTTTAAGGCTTAAAAATACACATGCACACACACACACCACATTTTGTTTATCCATTCATTGATGGACGCTTAGTTTGCTTCATTGCTGCTGTGAACTGGAACGTACAAATACCTCTCTCAGACCTTACTTTCAGTCATTTTGGGTATATACCCAGAAGTGGAATTGCTAGATGGATCATATATGATAATTCTGTTTTTTAATTTTTGAGGAACTCTCTGTTGTTTTCCAAATGGCTGCATCATCATACATTCCCAACAACAGTGTGCAAAGGTTTCAATTTTCTCCATATCCTTGTCCATACATGTTTGTTTGTTTGTTTGTTTCTTTCTTTCTTTCTTTCTTTCTTTTTTTAAATCTCCTACTGGATATGAGGTGATATTTCATTGTGGTTTTGATTTGCATTTCTAATGATTAGTAATAATGAACATCTTTTCATATGGTTGTGGGCTATTTGTATATCTTTTCATCAGAGATGTCTAGTCAGGTCCTTTGCCCATTAAAAAAATTAGGTTTTTGTTGATGTTGAGCTATAGGAGTTTTAAAAATATATATATTCTGAATTTTTTTTTTTTTAAGATTTTATTATTTAGAGAGAGGAGCGGTATGGGCAGGGGGTGGGGGCAGAGGGAGAGAGAGAATCTCAAGCAAACTCCTGCTGAATGTGGAGCCTGAAGTGGGACTCGATCTCACAACCCTGAGATCATGACCTGAGCCAAAATCAAGAGTCAGGTTCTGAACCCACTGAGCCACCCAGGTGCCCCTGTTTGGTCACTTTTAGTACATTAGTCCTATAAATCTTTGGTTAACTTTTTTCCTAAATTCGATTTTAATTCACCTTTAAGCAGATTTTTTTTAAAGCATTTGTTTTTCACTAATTTGCTGCTAGTAATTAGGAATTCTATTGATATTTTTCGTATATTGATTCCTTAAGATTCTTTAGAATTTTCAGCATGGCTAATAATTGTCATTTGTGAATAAGGACTTCTTTCCAGTTTTTATGCTTTTTGTCCTTTTTTTTGTTTGTTTTTGTGCCTGATTGCACTGACTAGACCCTCCAGTATAGTGTTGAATGGAAGTGAGTATTTTTGCGTTGTTAATGATCTTAAGAGGAAAACATTGTCTTTCACCCTGAAGAATGGTGTTAGCTATGGATTTTTCAGGAGTCCTTTATCAGATCGAGGAAGTTCCCTTGTGTTCTTATCTTCATGAGATTTTTTTTCAGGAGTAGCATCAAATATATATACTTTTCATTTTGTAAAAAGAGTGAAACTTGTTTTTAGGACTTTAGATGTATAGTGGATCATAGATTACTTTGACATTGCTCTTATCTTCGCTGTATCCTGGTGCCGTGTGACTGGCCCACTCATATGTAGATTGATGTCCTGGGAGTGCCTTCCACCCAGACACAATTCCTGTGACGATTCTGTAGAATGCACAGAAAGAAAATCAAATCATTACCTTCAGTGCTAACATTTATTGAGGACTTGCTGTGCCTCGCACATGGAGTTAGTGATTGGTGATATCCTTAGAGCTCCTGGCTGAGTTCTAAAAGATTTGCTCAAGAGTCAAACCACTTACACACATCTCCTTTTCTGTATTAGATTTTGATACTCTTTTGTCTATTTTGTGCTTTTTTTTTGAGAAGGTATTTTAGGACTTTCTAATATCTCTTATAAACATAAGGAATAATTCACTGTAAATTTTCCCTACTTTTATGTTAATTTCCTTTATTAGGTAGACATTCTCTTCTCCAAACACAATGTGTATAAATAGATTATGGTTGTTCGACTGAGAAATCAGTATATATTGACTGTTGGAATTCTTTCCTGTCCTGTCAAATGCTAGCAGACCAGATTTGAATGGCTCTCACTTGTTTTGTTTAATTTTGAATTTTGGAACAATAGTCACTTAGGAGTACCAGGTTTTTAGGTCTTCAACTTGGTTTGTCCTTCGTTAACCCTGGGATTGAATGGGAAAAGGCACAGCCTGTTTGAGAGGAGAACGGCTTTGTTACCGATGCAGCACTGAAGTGGAAAACCCTGAATGAATCACAGAAGTTTTGACACTGTAATGCAACAAAAAGGGGACATCTCCGTGGGTCACTTGTAGGATCCCTTGAAAATTGGAACAGGCCAGTTCTTGGGCGATGGCAGGCCTACCAATCCCATGCTATACTTCAAACCCTTTCTTATTCGAGGTCTTAGCAAAAAGTTTCTGTTTTGTTTTTTTTTTTGTCTTATTGCTAGGGAATTTGGGGTTATTTCTGCCAAGGAACAATGGGTTTCACAGCTTTTAAAATATACTTTCTTGTTCTTATGCTTTCTAGAGCATTCAATGTAGCATGTTCATTGCGGCTTCTAATCAAGTCTTATTTTTAAAATGTTGATATTCTAATGTGATTTTTCCATTGAAAAATAGAATTTTACAGATAAGTAATGCCTTAGAAATCATATCTTTATATCCCCTTTGTTTGTTATAAATCACTTCATTATTTTTTAAGAACCGTAAGGTTACGGGCACTTGTTTTAAGATCACTGGGTTAAAAGCATTAATTGGCTTCAGTGATGAGTCTGGTCCAATAGTTAGAGAGGTAAAGCATGTTCATAATGTAATTTTGTAAATTCTTTATTTCATTAGTAATGCCCAACACGTCATTCCCTTTCTCACCACACCTATATTAATTTTATCTAGTGCACATGGAATCCTCACATGCACCATTGTACAGCATTATTGCTGTGTTTATTACTAAGTGGAAGCCATGTTGGATTTTAGCAGGTTTTTCCCCCTCTGCATCTGCCTCTTTGATGGTAGTTGGGTTTACTGCTGCTCACTTATTAGTGCCCTGGGTCGTAACAACCTTATTCAAACAAAACATCTTAAATGGAGGCATTAAAAAGGTCACAACAGTGAGCCATTTTGTAACTTTGGGTGCAATAAAAGGAGTGTGTTGTGTTTTGGAATATAAGACCTCTGAGTGCTGCTATTCATTTTCTTCATCTATAAAACATTTTAGAATAACAGCTTACATCTGTTTGGGGTTTAAAATTCCGCGTTTTGAAGAAACATCACTGTTATGTAACTCCAAACCAGACACGGGGTGGGAGCTCGCTCTTTGACAGGCCCATGTTCTGTAGAAGTTGGGAGAAGTGTTTGTTTAAGCCGTGGAGCCATACTTGCTGGCAGTGCTCCTTCCACATGTGTGGAACACATTTTCATTATTGTTTCTTCGTCTTGTAAATGACAGAAAGCATTCAATAGGATTTTGACTTGAGGAATATTTGAAAAATTTTACCCGTCAGGAGTTTATCTTACAAGGGATATTTCACTACCAGAAACCAGAAATAAATTTAATTATTTCTAGCATTTACAGTGCATTTAATTACCTTAGACTGTCAGTTAATCTCGTTTTAGAGAGTAAAGCTGGGATTTACTGTCGGCTCACTTTTTAAGATACATACCCTCTGGAATAGTTGGGCCATTCCAACTGTGTGATTTTTAAATCACTTCTTTAAATTTGAAGGAACAGTTTAATGAATAGCTTTTCATAGAGGAAAATGGGCAAAATTGGCAAAAATGTTCGTCTACGGGATTCAAAATCCAATATTATTAAGTACTAAATCCAATATTATTAAGTACTAAAAAAAGTGCAGATAACATTTTACAGGTTATTTATATTTATATTTAAAGATTTATTTATTTGAGACAGAGAGAGAGAGTGCATGCCACCAGGAGTGGGTGCGGTGGGGCAGAGGGAGAGAGAGAGAGAGAGAGAGAGAGAAATCTCAAGTAGACTCCCTGCTGAGTGAGGACCCTGATGTGGGGCTAGATCCCAGGACCCTGAAATCGTGACCAGAGCTGAAACCGAGAGTCGGCTTAACCAATTGAGCCACTCAGGCGCCTCTGGTTATTTTAATCACGAAGTAAGGAAAGCTACCATGGACCATTACAATAAGGTATAAGGCCTTTTTTCATCTTATAAATATGAAATATTTACATTCTTGTTAAAATGTGATGAATTTACATCTAGGAGGGGAGAGTTCAAAGAAAATCAAAGTCATCTATAATCCTAGTACCTACCTGTTAGTCCTCTTGGATGTCTTATTATATACTATATATATATAAAATTTTTTTTTGAAGTTTTGAAAACCTTTTAGAAAAGTATTATACTGTCAGTTTGGGGGGGTATAGATAATTTAATTGAACTTTAGTTTCAGAATGGACTTTCTGTTAGAAGCTTTCACATTTTGGTGACAAAAACACTAAATTTCACTCCTCTTGTGGAATTTTGCATGCAGGGTGGGGTGCTGCCTACTGTGAAGACAGCAAACCGTAGACTTCTCTGAGATTCTACTTTGTCAGCCTAGACTAGACTATTGCCATTGATTTTTTTTCTCTTACTACCATTTCCTACCTGAAGGGAAGACAGATTTTTTTTCTGTGTCCCCTCTCAAGCTCAGGACCATCATTCGCTCCAGCAGACTAAGACAGATGGTGCTAGACTTCTAATTTGTGGTTCAGTATAGATGCTTCAGAAGTAATTTAATGCCCTTGGTTCGTGTGAATGTCCATTAATGCCTTCCAAATTGTGGTCTCTAGCGCACACACGCTTCAAGCACTCACACACCGTATGCATGTGGATAACATTCAGAGTCCGGGTTTTACTCTCCCTGGCAGCTGAGCTGCACACAGAGAACAGGGGCGGGGCCGGGGCCTGCTCAGAGCCGCGTGACTCGCACGGCCCTTTTGGCCAGGGACTGGATGTCACAGAGGCAAGTGGGTGGCATTGACTGGAGTTTGGGTATTTTGTCTTGGGAAATAGGGAGGTGCGGTTGCGGTTCTGTCTTCGAATTTTAGAAGATGTCCTAGGAAGCAAATAGAGTCTACTGGGGGTGAATTTATGCTCAGATAAATGCACTTAGATGTCTTCTCGGTAGAGTAGTAGACAGGCCCTGGAGTCAGGTGGTCCGGGCTTCATAGGGTGTCTTTTACACCCTGTCCCCGCACCTCGTCTTCATCTGTAACGTGAGGATAGTGATCATACCTAACTGTCCTACAGGGCGCTGGAGAGGCATGGAATAAAGCTCTGGAAGTGCTCATGAGCGCAGGGCCCAATGCATGAGAAGGGTTTGGTAGTTCTCGCTCTTCTGTTAACCAGCTGCCTGCAGATACTCTGCCCTGGTGTGCTCAGGGTCCTTAGCATTCCTCCCCTTTGCCACTCCTCTCCCAGCTTACCCTGGGGACCCCACTGGCCTGCCTGTGCTCTTGCACTCATTACCCACGCCGCACTGGCTCTTCTGTACCTCTGTGCCGCTTCAGCCTCCTCTTCTAAGTGTCTCCTCCTTTCTCTTTCCTGCCTGTTCCGTCCCTCCCCGTGCCTCCCCTTTCTAAGTCTTCCTCACTGTTCTGTTGCTCCCCTCCCCCACTCCTTCCCTTTCCCTCTCCTTCTCTGTCCTTCTCTCCCTCTCTGCCCCTTCTTTTCTCCCTTTTCACTCCTCTGCTCTCCCTTTTCTTCTTCCTTCCCTTCTGCTCCTTCTCTCCCTCTTCCGCTCCCTCCATGTCTCCTCCTCCCTCACCCTGATCCTTCTGCTTCCCTCTCCCCCTTCGTCTCCCTCCTTCTCCTTGTTTCTGTTTCAGACTCTAACACTTGGCCTCCTAAGCAGTAGACAGCTCTAGCTCTTCAGCAGAAAAATGTCAAGTCTTTAAAGTCTTTATTGCTTGTGATAGGAAATATTTATTTTGTCATTTCGGTAGCCAGATCTCTGTATCGTGCTTCTCTTTTTGTTTCAAAAGGGAATTGCACCATCATTTTATGTCTCTTGGGCTCAGAGAGTTCACAGAAGTCTATAGGCAGTTGCCGCTTAACTTTTTTTTTTTGAAAACTATGTCTACTGTACCTATAAATTTAATGTTCGCTTTATTACATACATAAAGTCAAGATGAACTAAGGTTTCTGAATAGTAATTATAGGTTCGTGATAGTAGTCGTAGGCAAACTCGGATCTTTCCTAATTTATTTGATTTTTTTTTTCTTTTCTTTTCAGATTCCTTTCTCATTGGTCCAGTTTCCCTTGTGGGAGTCCTTAAAAGTAAGTTTCAGTCTTCATGTAAAATGTCTCTCTGATTATTATAAATGCCCACCATTTTCAGTGTGGATTAGCAGAATATAATATTGACTAACAGTTTAAAAACTCAAAATTCTTGATAGTTAAAAATACTTTCTGCTTGTGACTTACATGCCAGTTCGGTCTTTTAAACTTGTTCTTGTACCCAGGGTACTGGAAACGAACACAGCAGGCATGACTGAAGTCCGCAGATGTTAAGGAAAAACCTACTTTCTTCTCTCCTGCAACTCTTTTTCTTCCTGGTTGAATTGTATTTCATTCTGTGTGTGTTTGCGCGTGCATGTAGAGAGGTTAAGGAATAGCAACGTGTGTGAATGGAAAGAAAGCAAGGCCCCCCACTGTTTGTAGGCCTGCACTTGCCGAGGGCTCCTCCGCCCACCTGTAGTGGCTGGCTGCTGCGGGAGCGGCGGGGCGGGGGCTCCGACCGCCCCTTCCACGTCTGCTGCTCACGCCAGCCACGCGTGGGATTCCCCAGGGGGAACAGAGTGGGATGACGGTGAGTCAGCCTCAGGGAAGGTCACTCGTTTGTTTCAAAACGGATGATTAATTTTTAAAAGCCTGTGTTTAAAACATGATGAAATGTTTTTCTTTTTTAAAATCTTCTGTGGCAATGGTTTTGAAAATGGCGGGCCATGATATGGATTGTGTGGTTATTTGACAGCATTTTAAAGATCCGTACGAATGGAAATAATAGAGAACATCTTACGTGGTCAGGATAAGTCTTGTTTTGTAAAACCTCAGCGTTGCTCGCACATGTGCACATGCCTCTCAGTACTGGGTTGTGATGGAACATGTGTGTGTCGCTGTGCATACTTGTCAGAAGAGCTGAAAACCCTGTCCGAGTGGAAATGGTTTATAAATGACCAAACTGCAAAATGGCAAAGTGCCTAGGTAGGCATTTGATAATACAAAAGGTAATTACTTTCATAATTGTATGAAATTAGTAATCAAAGCCTGGTCATACAAAATGTCTTTTGAAAAGTTAAAAAAAAATATTTGCACTAGGAGTTTATATGCTAAGGATAATAAGATGAGACAAAACTTTACTCATAAAAAAGAAACTCTGGAATATTCTATATCAACCAATATTTCTCACAACTGATCTGACTTTAAGTATTAAGTAGCACAGCTTATTTTATCAATAGACTTTACATATAGCTTCTTGGGTCTTTCATTGTTTTTGTTTTCACCATTTTCTTGGTGGTACATGGTGAAGATGGATGTCTTAGGCAGTGTTTCTGAGCATGATGTAACAGCTCTCCAATGAGAAGGTCACATTCCATGAGCATAACAGCTTTCCTTTTCTGTGTGTGACCAAAGAACAATGGAGCCAACAGCTGTCCAGCAAACAAGACTTGCTTTATTAGCGTCTCAATAACCAGCATTCACGCAGCTTCTGCACACTGCTAACATCTTTACGCTCTATCTTTGCATAGGAACGTTTTGAGGCCTGAAGAGGGAAAAAGCATGGGGTTTGCTTCTTTTCAGCATTAAGGACATTTGTAGCATTCTAGCTAGTTAAGAAATATCTAGAACTTTTCAGAGCAATCATAAATAATAATATTACATTTTAACAGTTGGCTTTGAGCATGCTAAAATGCTGTAGTTTTTTTGTTTTTTGATCATTCAAGACTTGAAAACCACCGGGTCAGATTAGTATCGTGTGATTAACAGAAACAGTGGCAGCAGCATGCTGTAGTTTTTTAAGTCAGGTGTATTGGGTAATTTTGATACAGGAACATTCACCCTTTGTGAATGTACATTTTTATGAGTTTTGACCACCACCATTACCAAAATAACAGACTATTTACAGTTTTCTCTTTTCCAGAATATCATGTAAATAGAATTGTATGCCATATAGCATTTTGTGCCTGGCTTATTTCACTTAATATGCTTATGAGATTCATTCATACTTTTGCCTGCACCAGTAGTTTGTTCCTTTTTGTCACCGAGTAGTATTCCATTATACTGAGGTACTACAGTTAATTTATCCCTTTACTACTTGATACACGTTTCAGTTTCCAGTTTTTTATGATTATGAATAAAGCTTCTATAAATTTGCATATAGGTATTTGTATGGGGACGTGTGTTTGTTTCTCTTGGGTAGGTACCTGGGAGTGAGGTCATAGGGAAAGTATAAGTTTAATTAGCAAGTTAGTAAGTTTAGCTGTCGGGCTGTTTTCCGAAGTGGCCGTCCCCTTCTGCAGCAGTGTGTTCCAGGTGCTCTGCCGCCACGTCATTGTTTGTTATGTCATTAGATTAAAGAAACGTCATTAGCCATTCTAATAATTGTGTTCCTGTATCTCACTGTGTTCTTAATTTGCAGCTCTCTTACGGCTCAGCAAGGCTCAGCATCTTCTCACATAGTGGTTTTTTGTTTAAAAATCTAAATGTGAACTCGCGGTACTTTGTAGAAGTAGACCATTGGAGCCACCTCTTTTATTTTTATGTTTATGATTTTATCCATTCAAGTTGGCTTTTGCAGCCACGGAGAGATTGTAGCATGTGGAAGAACTTCTCTGTTATGTTTATGTGAGAATGCTACTTCAGACGATTTTTCTCCAAAAAAACTTGAGCAGGTTGCGTACACATTATGCTGCAAGGGGAAGGGGGAGCCTGGACACAGAGAATGGCCACTGTCCTCTGAAACTTACTCTGCCTACCGTTAAAGGTATTATCTTTTTCTGAAATTGCTTCCTCCTGCTGCCACTGTTTCTGTTAATCACACTACAATCTGACTCGGTGGGTCTCAAGTCCTGAATAATCATCTCATGATCTCTTTCTCTCTATACATATCACATCACTCACCAAGTTTTGGTGGACTCTGACTTTTTGGAACCTGTAGCCTCCTTTATATCAGATTCTTATTAACGTGAGCCTAGACTAAATCCTGACAGTTTCTCTACTTTCCTATCCATTCTACACATTGAATTTGTGTGCTCTTCCGTAAACATCTCTTTGAAGATCTCGGAAATGTATAACTTCCTGAAGGGGCATGTCCACACTGTGTCCTTCACTGTTTTTTCCAGCTCCCTTCCCCCTCCCCATACTTTTTCAAAATTCTTTCCCTCCAGCCAGAATGGGCTCCTCACTGCCTCTGTTCCTTGGCTGCTTTCTGAAGTGTGCTTCCACATGTGCAAACACTGCGCATCTTCCAAAGCCAGTGCAGTTTTGGGTTTTTGGTTTTTTTTTATCCTTCCATGAAGTTTTCCAATCCAGGCCCCGAAGCTTTACCCTATCTTACCTCACATTTGTGTGCATTGCTTATTGGTGTTTAATCGCACACTATGCTATCTTTAAAACAATTTAGACCTCAGCTTTTGAGGACTGGAGCAAGGCCTCAGCCCCCCCGCATTTACAGATCTGTGACAGACGTCGGGAACACCCCATGTAGTGCCTGCGTACTCTTGAGCTGGACATTGGTCCCTTCATAGCAATGCAAGGACGAGTAAGAGGGTTCATGCTTTTGAGGAGCTTGGAGTCATTGAGAGAGGCACAGAGTGCCAGATAATGTTAAGGTCTTGGGTCTGTAATTGGAGACTTCTCAAGGTAATGTGGGAGCCAGTCTCCCTGACTCCCCCAGTAACGTCACTGTACTGCCTCATTTCTTCTGGTTCTCCTATCTCACAGTACGTAGACCGAGAGTTTGCACGAAAGAAGACTAGACACCATAAAGAAAAAGAAAAGTAGAAGGGGGTAGATTATCATATCCAGAATCTCTAATAAGACAATAATTTCCCCCTGAAATTTATGTTGTGTTTGGAACTTTCTGGCAGCCCAACCGGAAGAGAAACATGATCGATTACATGGTTATTACCCGACAAAGACCTATCAGTTATTATTTCATCTTGTCCCCTTGGCTTTGGATACTGTCTTCCTGCAGGTGACTTGCACGTTTATGGCTCTATCACAGACCACCTCCTCCAAGTCACAGCCTTGTGCAGCCAGCTTCCTAGTTGACATTCTTGCTCAGGGTGTCTCACGCCATCCAGTTTGGACAGAACTCTTGGCTTTTATTCTCCTTCTCCCCAGCCTGTTCCTTCCTTGTGGTTGCCGTCTCCGTAACTAGCACAGGTATCTGTTGCTTGCTAAAGTAGAAAGCTACGGTTACTCCACGGTTCTCCTTTACCCCTCAACACGACCCAGCCTGTATGCAAGTCCGCTGCTGGCGTTGAAGCCTCTGACACACCTCCTGCATCAGCTGGTACATTGGCTTTGGCTCCTCAGAAGGTCTCCCTGCTTCCATTCTTTCTTCCCTAGAATGTCCTCTCTTGAGAGCAGCCAGAGTGCTCTTTTAAGGAAATAAATCAGATGGTACCACTGTCTACAAAACCCTTTGGTGGCATCTGTTTGAAAGAAGAAAAAGACCTAGCATTTAAACTATGGCTGATACAGTCCTCTGTCCCCTGGTCCCCTCTCCCTTACCCGTCTTATCCCTTACTGCGCTCCCAGTGCACTCCAGCCTATACCGCCTCCTCGCACAGCCCTGCGGCCTCCCTTCCGTTCTCTGCGGACACGTGAAGGTGGTGCTTGCCTAACCGGGACCCTCACGTCAGTTGTGCTCTCTGCCAGGAATACTCGGGATTCATTCCCTCTAACACTGTCACACTGAGCACTACTCAGTCATGTGCCTGCTGCGTGCCAGGCATTTTCTAGGGTCTGGGGATAGAGAGGTGAAGAGGAGTGATGAAAATGCCTTTTCTTGTTAGCTTTCATTCTAGCTCATGGCCACCTCCTTCTTCCCAAGGCCTTAGACCACGTGTCACTGCAGAGGGAGGGACATTCCCTTTCCACCCCTCTTCGAAGGTCTCTTCTCCCCGTCCCTCCTGAGTAATTATAGCACCTGTTTATTCCCTCCCTGGCATTGTAACAGTGTCTTTAGTTATGCCCTTGTATCACCTGAAGCCTTAGAAAAGACCCCCGTTGGTGCTGAGCAGATACCGTCTGCCAGCCATCGCATCCACATCATGCACAACCCAGGGTGGGAGGCCCCGTGGTCACCCCCATGAAACAAAGAGGGGGTTCGGAGAGGTTGTCTTTCATCTGGTCGTCCAAGTCTTGGCTTCCTGTCCAGCACCCTTTCACCATGTAACATTGTTAGTGATCGTAACTCTGGTAACAAAAGCAACCATAGGACTGAACTGCTCAGAGTTACAGGATACTGGGTGCCATGCTGACCGCTTCCCACGGATTATCTCCTCTTCATCTTCAGCATGGTTCTGACACAGGTGCTGTTACTGTCTGCATTTTGTAGGTGTGGAAACTGAGGAAGAGTTCGAGCATCTTGCCCAAGGCCACAGGTGTTTTAGATACTAGAGGGGACAGCCAGGGTTTGAACCCAGGCCGTCTGAATGCTGAGTTGATGCGCTGAGCCATTTTACATGTAGCCGTGCACATAACACGTCATGTCTTCAGTAACGTGTTTGCTGTTTCGTGAGCTCAACGGCTGGTAAAAAGTTGAGGTCATGTTACGTCAGATCTGCTTATTTAGGCATTTCTGCAAGTTGTGTTGATTCCTTAACTTGATAGCATAAAGCTTAAAAACACTGGCTGTTGTATTTCTAAGACCGGCTCTCCCAGCGTCCGTGGCTCTGTCGTTGGGCAGGGATTGCGCAGTGTTCACTCCGGGAGTCAGCTCGGTGACCCACCGAGGGTGAGCACGGGGAGCCCGTGGTGCTGAGTGCGGCCAGACCACATTTTCCCACATGTCTGTGTTTCATTTCTTGCAGCTCCTTGCTCATTGGGGGGAGCAACTTTGTCTTCTGATTATTCATATTCACGTTTATATGTTTTACAGGTCTTTTACCCAGCAGGTGTTTATAACAATTCACTAACTGTTTGAAGGTTAGCATGCGTTCTTTTTCAACTTCAGTGCAAAGTTGGATAACCGTATACGTTAACTGTGTGATTTATAATTTCTTTTAGAAGGATGTTCACAGCTATAACATGCAGGTTTACTCTTACTGAACTTTAGGGAGGCAGTAGGCATATTTTGGAAGGAAACGATAAAATTCCCTGTAAGAGTGTTACAGTTTTTGTATCATCTGAATATCGAACAGAAGCGTGTAGTGCACTTTAGCGGATTGTTAAGAATGCCGGCAGTTCTAAATAGTTGCACAGCAGTAACCAGGAGAAATGCGGGCTTTGAGTTCAGATGCAGCTGTTGAAGCAAAATGAAAAAAATCATCTTGGTTATGTAAGACGATGACACCATGCTGATGATTTTTTAAGATGAAATCATAGCTTTGTGTTAGAAATCAGAGGCCAGTGGATTATTCTTTTAGTCATAGTACAATGTATAAAGCACTGACTTAGATTTTTCATGTGTACTCTGTATTTTTAAGCAAATATTTTTAAAAAGTATAAAGCAGTTTTTATTCAAATTGAAGAGTAAGTAACTTGCCTATTGTTCTTGATTCTTAATTTGATAATAGTTAAAATGTCCATCACCACCCCTACCCACAACAAAATTCTCCCATGCTTTTCAGCAGTCTGCGTAATAGTGTAGTGGCGGCTCAGTGCTCATTGTCTCTGTGTACACCGTTTGATTTCTGATGTCTGCACAGACATGTTTGATCAGAACAGAGATTCCTAAGAAAGGCATCCTGAAGATGGCGAAGGGAATGAGAAGCAGGAAAGTGCGTATGTATGTGATTTTTGCTGCACTAAGCTTGTACCCTAAATTAAATATTAACGCATATTTAAGGGAAGAAAACACCTGAAAATAAGAGCAAAGTAATTCTTTTCTGTCCAGGCCACTAGTCGAGTTGGAGTCTAAGGTGATAAGGATTTTTGCTAAGGATTTTAATAAAGTCACACAATGAAACAGACATCTTTGAACAGTTC
Source organism: Lontra canadensis (assembly GCF_010015895.1). Lineage (NCBI taxonomy): Eukaryota > Metazoa > Chordata > Mammalia > Carnivora > Mustelidae > Lontra > Lontra canadensis. The sequence goes on from NW_022631028.1 coordinate 3,692,474, forward strand.
AAAACTACAAGAGCATTTGAGTTCTTAATTTGCATCATGGAAGATACGGGACACTTTGTGCAAAAAGAAAAATTAGAATGTTACAGTGTTATTTGATTCAATTTGTGAAGTAATCAGTGACATTTTCTTGTTTCTAAGGTTACTGAGATAGAGGGAGAGAGATTCCATACTAGGGGAGTTGGGAAAATAAAAAATTCCTTCTCCTTTTAAGTGGGATTCAATCTTAAGCAAAATGTTTAGAAAGTTCTTGTTTTGTGTAGTTTGTCCAAGGCAAGTAGTGACATCATGGAAAACCTTGTAAGGAGACATCATGGAAAACTTGAGGAGGACAAGTGTCCTCTGTAGCCAGGGCCCTGAGAGGGTGGCAGAAAGGGTGCGGCTTCTGAAACTCTGGGTTCCTCCCCCAGCCCTCGTTCAGCTTGTGCACTCGGGTGCCCATCATCCTCGGTACCTGCAGTTGAGAAGCCGCAGTGATGACAAGGCCCAGCACATTCCATGCAGGTACCGTTATTGAAGGTCAGGTTTAACCCTGCCTCACCAGTGCCACGGCTTAAAGGGGAGGGGGTCAGGACCTTCTGTCAAAAACAATAAAAAGCATACCAGGATTCCTCTTTTATTTTCTTTCTTTCTCTCTCTCTCTCTCTTTTTTTTTTAAAGATTTTATTTATTTATTTGAAACAGAGAGAGAGAGATCACAAGTAGGCAGAGAGGCAGGCAGAGAGGGAGAAGCAGGCTCCCTGCTGAGCAGAGAGCTCGATGTGGGGCTCGATCCCAGGATCCTGAGATCATGACCTGAGGCGAAGGCAGAGGCTTAACCCACTGAGCCACCCAGGCGCCCCCTCTTTTATTTTCTTGCTTTTACTACATTTATCTCCTACTTAGGCAAGTTTGTGAGATAAATAGGATCAGATAGAAGATGACTGTGATGAGTCATATTGACTTTTTTTGGCTGAGACAGTGTGAGAAAAGAGGGGAGTTAGCCAGACTTTAGTGTAATCAAATTATCAGACATAGATATATATTCAGAAGCACTTCAAAAAATGCCTATAATGATTCCAGTTCCTTTCGGGATAGAAAACTTTGGCAGTATTTGACTTCAAAGGACCCATCTCTAGATTCACATGCAACCTCCTCTGAAAAATGGGAAAAAAGGAGTTAGCTTTGTTTTTGTTTTTGTTTTTGTTTTTTTTAGACTTGCTTTCTGGTTATTTGTGAGCATTTTTGGTGCTTGTTTAGTCTGTCTGGTTGACGCTGCCCTGGGCTGGCGTGGCCGCTGCTCCAGCCGCTCCATCTCGGCAGACGTCCTCGGTTGATCGGAGCCCTCCATCCAGCTGAACCTAAACAGAACCTTGGAACCACAGCACAGCTTGCCAGAAAGCCTGTCTACCTCACTTTGAGTTACAGAGGTGCAACCTACTTGCCATTCCTGGTTTAAATTGTTTTCTGCTGAGCCAAGAATGAAAATTTGGGGTTATGTTTGCCCAGTTCTTATCTTTCCCTGTTCCTTACACGTGGTGCAGTTATCAGACACTGCTTACCATTGTAGGTCCTCAGCGAGGTACCAAATCCTTGCCCACCTTCTTTGTATGAGGAATTGTGCATGGCCCTCTGGGATTCTGGAGATGAAGGTGGTGAGCTCCCTATCCTAGAGAATTAGGGCTGAGATGAGACAACTTTTGAAAGTTAATGAAAGCAGTGACTCATTGTGATTTATATTTTTCTGGTGGTGTTAAGGATAGAGGCTTGCCAGGGGATTTGTTCCCAGATAAATGGGGCTTATCGGTGCAGTCCTTTAATTCTTTCATTTTAACCATAAAAATCTTTTAAAACAGTTGTTCTGTACTTAAATATAGCCAGCCAAATATGCCTTTGCAGGCAGAATAATTAAAAATAAGCATACCTTTTTTTGTTGACTCCCAATCTATATCATGAGCATGAGTTGCAGTAATTTGTTTTATTTTAACTGTTAGTGATACATTTAGATATGTTAACAAAATGGGACTTTTTGTCCCTACCCAAAGCTAATAAAAGGCATCCAACCACAGATCCAGAAAGCTCAAAGAAAGCCCAATCAGAATAAAAATTCCTCTAGTAAAATTTAGCCATATTACCCCCAAAATAATACTTTTTATCTATAAATCCTAAATATTACTAAGCAACTTAACATTTGAGCCCATCTTGCTTTTGATCAAGAATCATAAATGAGGGGTGCCTGGATGGTTAAGTCACTTGAGCATCCTACTCTAGGTTTTGGCTGGGGTCGTGACCTCAGGATCATGAGATCCAGCCCCACGTTAGGGTCTGCACTCAGCTTGGAGTCTGCTTGAGATTCTCTCTCTCCCTCTCCCCCTCCTGCCATGCTCTTGTTTCTCTCTCCTAAATAAATAAATCTTTAAAAAATAATAAATGAAATTTCTTTCCCTTTAACTATCAGCACATTTATTAAAGACTTTCTTACAAATTCTTTTTTTTTTTTTTTTAAAGATTTTATTTATTTTTCTGATAGAGTCAGAGAGAGGGAAGACAAGCAGGGAGAGCTGGAGAGGGAGAAGCAGGCTCCCCACTGAGCTCCGGGAGCCTGATGTGGAGCTCAATCCCAGGACCCCAGGATCATGACCTGAGCCGAAGGCAGATGCTTAACAACCAGGGCACCCAGATGCCCCCTTTCTTACAAATTCTTAAAGATTTTATATATTTGAGAGCAAGAAAGCGAGAGAGTGTGTGCACAGGCTTGGGGAGGGGCAGAGGAAAAGGGAGAAGCAGACTCCTGCTGAGCAGGGAGCCCGACGTGGGGTTCAGTCCCAGGACCCTGAGATCATGACCTGAGCTACAGGAAGACTTGTAACTGACTGAGCCACCCCGGCACCCCTTTCTTACAGATTCTTAATATCTTCACCACCTGACTCATCGAGAAGGCAGGTATCTTAATATCTCAACGAACCACAGCTTAGGCACACAACATATCAACCCACACAAAGTTCGTGCTTTTGACACATCTCAGAATGCTTTCAATCCAGCTGCCGTTATAACTACCATTAGCCTGTGTATGTAAATGATCGCTGATTGTCAGGTAGGGAAAGCTACCTGCCGTTATGAAAACTAGTTCTGTAGGAGGAACCCGTTCTAGCCTCTTAGCCACTTGCTGATATTACTAGAGCCATGGTCTGGCAGAAGGGAAAGCTTAACTAAATAAAGTCTTCGTTCTGTCCATTTTTTTGGTTCAAAACTTTGCTTTGGAAATCTCTCTTTAAGACATGTTAGTATACGAGTACTGCACAGAGAGACGATTCATTTAATTGAAAAACAACACTTTAAGCAGCGGTTGCTTCGTTTATTCAAGTGCGTGTGCAAAAGCCACACAGCTGCTCCGTCAGCTACTGTCTGGAGAGCATTTGAGTGTCTCTCCTGAGTTAGAAAGTTCTGGTGGTAGACTGACGGCACTAAGGCCTACACAGAGGATTATCTCTTCTCATGTCTTAAGTAAATTACCATCTCCTATTATTAATTTGGAATTGCGTAGATGATTCTGTTCACATTCCTATCCTTGTACCACAGAAAGCATTTGGTAAAGTTTCATAATCTTGCAAAATTGGAAACTACATAACTACTTTTGAATACAACAGCTGAAGTCCCAAACTGAGTTTTCCTACAGTAAAGCCAAAACACATATTTTCAATTTGTTACTCATTCACAGGACAATACTGTACATTTGGGTGGATCTTTTGAAGTGAAAAACAAAGCCTTGTCTTCATGGCTATACTTTAATAGAAAACACCTGACCCAAGTGTGGACTTGCAGCCATTTCAGTATTGGGCCTGGTGTTTGCTTTCTAACCTTTGAATTGATTATTACTATACTGGGGGTTAAGTAGGGGTTGGGGGGGGCGGGAACCAGATTACATCATGCTGTTGTTCTTCAGTCGGCCTTGAGCCCTGAGTGAGGACTGACAGGAAATGAAGATAACCTGATTGTTTTGTAGTGATACACTAGGTATTCTGGATTCCTTATAATATCCTACTGAATGATAGAAATAATGTTAATTTTTAAAAAGCCGTTGTTAAAAGTTGGGTACCTTTAGACAGTATAAATGATGAAATCCTATCTGGCTTATTTTAGTAATATTTTCTATTTTAGTCTGCTGTATTGATCATGGTACTATGGTCACATAAGATGTCAACATTAGGGGAAGCTGGGTGAAGGGTATATGGGAGCTCTATTATTTTTGTGACTTTTCTGTAAGGCTCTTAGAAATATTTTCTAATCAAGCAATGGTATGGTAACTTAAGAAAAGTTGTAGAAAGTAAGCTGTGCACCAGACCCCAGGCAGCTGTGAGGATAAGATGGTGAGCATAGTAGATGCTTCACTTTTGTTCACATCTAGAATCTTTCAGCTTTACTGTGAATGTCCCTGCCTGTTGTCACTTACTGACATTCCTAATCAAAAGACAAGAAGATGCAGAAGCAGAATTAGGAACATACCTGCCTGTCTGATTACTTCTACTTGAAATTTCTCATTGACCTGAGATATTAGCAAGTGTGTAGGGATTCATCTGAAAATTTCATTTTTTATCTGAAAAAGAAAGGAATTAGGACCCTGAACTGGGTTAAGTAAATCAATACTAGGTAAAGTATAGGGATCCGCTTTTTTTATTCTTACTTATTTTGGTGCACAATCTCCGTCAGAAGAGTTCAGGCCCCCAGCACTGTGGTTCTTCACATTCGTGCTTTCTGTCCCTTGTCCCCACACGCCCTAGTCCTCTGTCTGCCTGTGCAGAAACCATAGACTTTGAACGGAAGCGGAAATACTTACTTAGATTGAGAAATTATAGCAATTTAAGATGTTGTGGTGTTCAGGTAGGTCCTTAAAAATATTGTTCATTACAAACCCACATGATTTAAACAACTTTTACGGACATCCAAATATTTTCTTTAATCACTTATATATTGTAATGTAGCTTACTGAAGTCAAGCTTATTATTCCTTATTTTTCCTTATTAGTAATGAGGAATTCTTACAATGTCGCTCATATATTATTCTGTCTACAAGACCCGTGGCTTTGAGGGGGCACCAACCAGCTTCAACTCACCCACTTACTATCTCTGTGACCTTAGGCAAGTCACTTAACATTATTTAGCACTGCCCCCACTCCTTTCTTTGTGGATAATACACATTTTCCAAAATGGAAATGTAAAATCTTTAACATACTGCCTGGAACATGCTAGGTACTCAGCAAGTGATAATTAATACTAGTAATCACTCATATTGTTGCCTGCACTGTGTTTTTTTTTTCCATTTTGCAGAATTTATCTTAAAAAATACTTTATTATCTTAAAAAAATACTACTCTTAGATTATTGAAAAGTCACAATAACATTTACTCTTTCCATGAGTAACCTTTCCTGTCTTCCCAACCAGTTTTTTTTCAGTTGATCTCAATCCTCTGGTCCCTACACACATATAAGCAAATCGTCACTTCATAGTACTTCCATAATTCACATACAGTACTTTTTACCAATTAGGTTCTTACTGTTATCCACGGTGGTGTTTAAGGAATTTTAAAGTAGCTCCCAAGTGAAATATTTGTAAATAACATCTTTTTTTTTTTTTTTTTTTTTAGCTTGGCTTCTTACTTTCCAGTTTTTCTATTTAGATAATTCCTTGTTAAAAAAAAAAAAAATTACAGTCCTGTTATTTAAAGCAGGTGGTTTTGGGGCAGTCACCGAGTTTGTTCGTTCACTTGGATATCTTACTATCATTCCAGAAGAACCTCTGGTATGTATGTGGAAGTAAGGTGTCTTACAAACGCTGCTCTCTTTGCTATGCCACTACTATAAACGTAGATCCAAGTCCTCGTGTTTGTATACTTATTACCAGGTTGTCTCAGACACATTTCAGTTCTGCTACCTGCCCGTTAAAACTCAGCAAGTTGCTTTACTTCTCTGAGCCTTAACCTCCCAACTATAAAATGAAGGTAAAATGGCACGTAGCTCAGAAGATTGTAGATGGGGTTGCGTGAGTTAACGTGTGTGCAGTGTTTAGTGCTTAGAATCCACGTAGGTTTTAGAGAAGTGTTTATTGTGCTTGCTGTTACGTTCTCTGATGCTGTGTTTGCTCCTGAAGTTTCTGACTTGATTCCAAACCTTTTGGCTCTAGAGATTTCTTTTCAAATATGAAATGATCTCTTTATATATTTTTAGACGAAATTATTCTGGCCAGGTTGATAGTGGAAAGTTACGCTTGTCTATGGAGATTCTGTTTTTAAACTGTGTCTTCGGCCATCCAAGCATTTTGATTAGGTGCCCCCCCCCACACCAATTTTTTTCCCTCCTAGATTAGAGCAGGCACTTACGTGAAACCTTCTCCATCACCTCCCCTCCCGCTGTTACAGCCTTTTCTGCCCACTCTGTATCCCTGTCAAATACTAGACCTAGGGACGGCTGTTCTTTTTCCCCTTGAAAATGCCTGAGGTCATTCCGTGCAGCTGCTGAGGGGCCTGGCGGGTCTCACCCGGAGGCTCCCAGTGCAGCGTGCCCAGATGCATTCCAAGCCGCCACGGGAGGAGCTTGGGACCATGGATGTCGCTGTTGGGCTCACCGCCTGCTTCCTTTGTCGCCTCCTGCCAATAGGTTGGGTCCTGTCGCATCTGGAGAGCTACAAGAAGTGGGAGTGAAGGGGGCAGTCCTGTCTTTCACCCTGTGACCTGACCACCCATGGCCTCTCCTGATCATGTCTGCTTTATTCTTGGCCGGATCATGTCCTTCAATTACAGTGACCTCTTCCTCAATCGTGACCTTTCCATTTCTCGATGGTGACATCCTGGGACCACGTATATTGGTTTATGAGGCCCTGCTCAGTAGGGCCCTCCTGTAACAATAAAGTCTACTTAAACCTTAAAAAAAAAAAAAAAAGAAAAGAAAAAGAAAAGAAAAGAGAAAAGTGCCTGATACCCAGTAGGTACTCAGTAAATGTTGAATTGATGAATTGCATAACATCTTTGATTTTCCCCCCTCCTGTATGACGTGTAATTGACATGTTAGTAGTTCTCTATTATTGCTTATAAACTCAGCATAATCATTAGTATTTAAGTCTGTTTCAAGTAAACCTCCGCTCTTCGGAGCGCTCAAAGATATCCATAGATTAACGGAAGATGGCCTTCAGTGATTACTGAAAGTCCAGTGGAGGCTTCACATTCCTTTTCTAAAAAGTCACTGAAGTGAGTAATGGTGTTATAGAACTGGCTGTATAGCCTGATAGAATATACATTTTTCCATCTCAAAAGTAAAAAGATGATGGTCTCCTGTTTGGTTTCTTATGCTGTCACCAGTGCTTGTATAAGCTACGCAGACAATGATGCTTTCTACAAAAGCACAGAGATGTTTGCACACATTGAAGCATTCACTGAAAGGATACCAGTAGTATGACACTCATGGCAAGACTGTCTTCAGAAGGCTGTGTGTAATTTTTTTTATCATCTCTCCATTCCTGAGATGTTCACAAAAATCTATTTGGCAGCTGCACTCTTAGTCTAGTGAATTTAATAAATATACTTTTTGAGTAATCATTCTCATCAGTTAGGTGGAAGGAGGTGTTGGGAGACCTCAGAGAACACGCATTGTTATATGTCTGATTTGCTTAGTTAGGTGTCGGACTTAAAAAAAATTTCTCTGATTTCAGACTAAATTACAAAGCTGTAGTAGTTAAAACAATAGGGTATTGGCATTAAAACAGACACATAGATCAGTGGAACAGAAAGGAGAGTTTAGAAGTTATACAGTTCATTAATTTATGACAAAGGATCCAAGTTATAAAATGCAGGAAGGACAGTCTCAAAATGAGTGGTAGATCTAAATGTAAAACCTAAAAACCAAACATTTCTAGAAGAAAACACGGGTGCATTAAGGCCTGAGTTAGACAAAGATTTCTTAGATGATTCACCAAAGTGAGATCCGTAAATAATTTGAACTTCATCAAAATAAAATATTTCTATCCTTTTATAGACACTGTTAAGAGAATGAGAAGGCATGGTCTAGGAGAAAATATTTGCAAATGACTCGTATCCAGAATATATAAAGAACTCTCAAACTCAGTAACTGAAAAAAATTCAAAAAAATGTTCAAAACATTTGAACGGACACTTCACTAAAGGTGATCTAGGGAGCAGCACCTGGTTGGTTAAGCATCTGACTCTTGATCTCAGCTCAGGTCTTGACCCTCAGGGTCAAGGCCCACATTGTGAGTTCAAGGCCCGCATTGGGCTCCACTCTGGGTGTGAACTCTAATTTAAAAAAAAAAAAAAAAGGAAGAAGATACAGGGATGGCATAAATGTACATTAAAAGAAGGTCAACATCGGTCTTTAAGAAAACATGAATTAAAACCGCAGTGACATCAGGGATCCTGGGTGGCTCAATGGGTTAAAGCCTCTGCCTTCAGCTCAGGCCATGATTCCGGGGTCCTGGGATGGAGCCCCGCATCGGGCTCTCTGTTCAGCAGGGAGCCTGCTTCCCCCTCTCTCTCTGCCTGCCTCTCTGCCTACTTGTGATCTCTGTTTGTCAAATAAATAAAATCTTAAAAAGAAACCCACAGTGACATATTACTACACACCTGTTAGAATGGTTAAAATTTTAAAATCCCAGTAATACTGTTGGGAAGGATGTGGAGAAACTGGAACTGGTCAGAATGTGAAATGGTAGAACCAATTTGGAAAATGCTTTTGTAGTTTCTTAACAAGTTAAACATGTTCTTACCATGAGATCCAGCTGTTTCACTCCTAGGGATTTCCCCAAGAGAAATGAAGGCATGTGTCCCTATAAAGACATATATGTAGATGGTCGTAATAGCTTTTTTGGTAATAGCCAGCAACTGGAGAAATTCCCAAATGCGCTTCAATAGGCAGAGACCTAAACACATGATGATCTCTCGTACAATGGAGTTCTGCTTAGCCGTTAAGCAGGGATGAAGTATCAGTGTAGATGGCGACATGGAATCTTAACGAGAATTCTGAAGGAAAAAACCCAGGTTTAAAAAAATAATGTCCACTTGCCTTACATAAAATTCTGGAAAACTCCAACTCGAGCGACAGATCAGATGAGTTAGGGTGCGATGAGGAAGGGCAGGAAAGAGAAAGGACAGAGAAGGATGCTTGGGCTGATGGATGGGTTCACTATGTTAATTATGGCCATGATTTCATGGGCATGTGTCCAGATTTAACAAGCTGCATACTTTAAATATGTGTAGTTCATTGGACACAGTTGGACACATACTTACACCTCAATAAAATAAAACCAAAAAAACTGGAGGGCGAGCTCTGCTGTTAGAAAGCCTGGGTAAACGGTGGGTAATAACAGGGCCCAAATTTTAGGGTGGTTGTGAGGATTGGGTATTATAGCACGTGTTCAGAGACTAGACCACTGCCTGACTCGGAGCTCGGTTCACCATCTGGTGTCACTGTGTCTTGTCTTCTGCTGGTTCATCCGCTCTTGGTGAGCAAGGCACCATGTCTCTGCCATCTTTTTGCCCAGTTTGCAACTTGACGGGGATCGATTTGTATAATCCTCAACTTATGTCGTGAACAGGGCAAAAAAGTGTTTTGCCAAATTTTAAACCCAGACTTATGTAACAGAATCAGCATCTTTCAAACATGTGTAATATGGGTAAATAAAAAAAAAAAAAAAAAAAAAAAAAAGGACTGAGGAATGTGGCCGACACTGCTTTGGACTAACTTGTGAATTGCGTTACTTATATGTTCAGAAATATATGGGAAATATTTAAAATGTTACATTGTCTTAGAGTTGTATCTTGATTTGTACACATAGGCACAAGTGTGTGCATATCCTACATATTTCCTGAAAATTGTTTCCTTCGAGCCCTTGAATATAGCTGTCACCCTTGTTTCTTTGACTTATTTTAGAATGCAGTCAAGTCCTTGGGAAAATCACTTATGTCATCAGTGAGGAATGTCACCAAAATAGCTTCTCACTTAAGTTCCCATCCCCAGAGCTAACCCACAGGAGGTTCCGATAAATTCAAATATTTAATAACTTGTATTTTTCTTTCTCCTTAAACGCAGGCCCTGTGGTCCTGGAGGCAGGATCATGTGGTGGATTGTTGGCAGTCAGCAGTCTGTGGAGCTTTTGCAGGTGCAAAGGATTATATTATACTGGGAAAGACCAAAGGGGGGAGAAAAATGTGAAAATATTAACTATGCAAAAACAACATTCTTTAGAAATTCCAGATTGTTTAGATGAAGAGAGTTCCACTAGTTGTTTGAGACGAGAGCGTGTCTTAGGGGGAAAAAAAACCCTGAATGCTTAAAAGGTGTCTGTTTGAAAGACAACCAATTTGTTTTTGACAAATTTTTCTTTTTCTTTTTATCTTTATTAAAGCCTTCACTCAGGCGCTTGGATTATCTTAAAGATGATTTGTAAAGCCCTCTGTGGGCAGAGACCTGCTATGGGTGTAGGGCTCACTGTGCAGCTGTCTGCCTGGAGCCCTGCTTTGGGGGTTTCAGTGATTTTTGCAGAAGGCAATGATTCACAGTTTGTGTGACGCGTTTGACAGCGCCGCCGATTAACTGCTGTCAGGAGAGCGAGGCTGCTCAGCAGACTTACTGACGGCTCAACAGGGTCTGGGGAGGAAAGGTGGAGATTGAAGCAACTGGGCATTTTCTAGACATTAAACCAAGAGCAAAGTGACAATATGCAATACTGTGTTACTCATCACTAAGCCGTGTGCAGTTTCCAGTGAGGTTGTAAAAAGAACTCAGGTGCTTTGAAAAATTAGGTAAGTGCTAGTTTTAGCAGTCAAAGAGAGAAGTGTATTTTGCAGTTGCAAATAAAGGTAAGTTAGAATTATAGTTGAAATAAATTGAAATGGAGATTTGCTAGAAACCATAAACTGCTAATTTCGATGTGTAGCCACCAGTAAATAGGTAGTTTTAGGATGTCAACTTTATTAGAAAATAATTCTTTTCCAGTTTGTCTCATGGTTGTTGGATTGTTTTTTTTGGCTGTAGTGATGAGGAAAACAGACAACATGTATTTTATAGGATTCTTTATTAATAATTGGACCCATTAGACTTCTAGAATTGATAATCAAAAAGGATCTTGCCTCTAGACATGAAGCCAGCTCAGACTGATTATGATGAGTAATTGTTTCCACATGACACTTCGTCATTAGCTGTGTTCATCGAGTAGGTGGTCTTGATTCACTTTCCAGAGGTCAAGAGTCTTTACTCCCCAGTCCTTAAGAGAAATGTGTGATTTTTTTTTTTTTTTTTTTTTACTCCCTCCAGGGGACAAAGTAAGCATTATGGAAATTTAGTCACCCCTGGATAAGGAAGGGCACTTTGTAAATTTACCAATACCATAAAACTTCCCTGGGAATGAAGCAAGAAGTGTGTATTCTCTGGTCCCTTGCTGAAGTGTAGCTAATTCAAAGATTTGCTTACAAGCATTGTTTCTATGAAGGAAATGTGCATTCGCTACAGTGTCTTTTTCTGAATAATGCTTTGTAATAAGCACTTAGATTAGAAGCAGGGAAAGAGAGACTTCCACCCGCGATCCACCGTGCTGTAGGCTCCCTGGGGCTGGTCCGGGGTGTGCAGCCGACGCGCGCTTGCTCCGGGGACTGCTGGAAGCCGCAGGGTGGCGCAGGCAGGGGCTGGCCCAGAGCCACGGACCCAGTGGGGGCCCGCCTGCAGGACTCACAGCGTTGTCCCGTCTCAGCTGTGCCCCCAGCTAAGGAATGAGACTTGGGGGCCTTCCTGAGCACTGGTTTCCTTACCTGTAACATAGACGCGCCCCTCCCTGCCGGAGCGGGGACCACTGCGGGCATCAGTGGGGTGGGGTGTGTATTAGTCCTTGTACCCCGTGACACCGAACTGCCCAGTGAGAGGTATGATTTCTGCTGCAGTGGCAACAACCAGTGCCCAGAAAACAAAAAGCTGTCATCGCACTGATTCCTATTCACAGTTGCACTGAGAGAGTAACCTATTGATAGAGTGTCCGTACGTAATGACCTCTGGTAGCATGGAGAGTTAGAAACGCCTCTGTGTGCGCTACCGTATTTCTTCAGTTGAGGTTCTGGTCAATGAAGCAGTTCATCAGCGTCTGCGAAAATCCATTGCATGTAGATCCACATGTACTTAGCAAGCGAGAAAACAAGTATATTTTTGTTTATATCCCTTTTGTTTTAAAATTTCAGTTGGTAGGTTGATCGTGAGGCATATAGTTACGATTTGAAAACCTATGTTGATTTAAAACTATTCTAAAACCTTTAAAATATAATTTAAAAATATCCCCAACTTGTGAAAAAGTGGTAGCCGGTGGGAGTCTGGTGCCGCTGCGCCTTCCACCCCGTGGAGGAACGGCTCCTGCCCCCGGCTGCCCTCCCAGGCCTGTCAGGGCCTCCCCCCGCTGCCCAGCTTCTCCAGCCTCACTTAGCCACAAAGGCAGTGACAGGACTCACCCTCATATCAGAAATCAGATTGTTCATCCTTGTGCACTTTTCCAGTTTTAAAATAGTTAAATCATCATGGATGAACCATTTTCTGTGCTATCTTTGGCACTTTTCTGTGCCCATGCTTGTTTTATAAACTACTTGGCACAAATATCCAAAAATGTCCCCTGAGATTGGAGGTGTTGATGGCTCGTCATGCTCAGAAATTCCCTTGGCTTCTGGTCAGAGGTTAAACAAGGGGGGGGGATGACTTTGCCAACTTTCTCACTACAAGTTAATTTTTAAATATAAATCTACAATTCAACCTAAGTAATTATGACATTTGCTACTATAGTGATATGTGCAGAATATTCTAGTGTTCTTTGGTCAGTTTCTCATAATTAACATCTGCTTACATTTTCTAAGAGGGAGCAGGACTGAAAGAGTGGGAGGGACAGAAAAAGAGATAATTTTCATGGCTTGAAATTCCAGAATATGGGGCGCCTGGGTGGCTCGGTCGGTTAAACATCCGACTCTTGGTTTCAACTCAGGTCATGATCTCATGAGTCATGAGCTAGAGCCCCTCATCAGGCTCCGTGCTCTGTGGGGAGTCTGCTTAAAGATTTTCTCCCTCTCCTGCTCCCCACCATCCCCCGCGCTCTCACACTCAAAAAAATGAGTTTTTGGTTTTTTTGTGTTTTTTTGTTTTGTTTTGTTTTATAAAAAGGAGAGAAAAAAATTTCAGAATAGGGTGAAGGATTTATCTGGGTAGCAAATGAGAAAGCCTGGCACAACCTTGAAACACACACAAAAAGCCTGTTATTGTAGCCCCATGTGTCTGTCCGCTGGTTTGGAGATGACACCCCCGAGGCGCATGCTGGGGTGTGACAGCTCCAGACTTGTTGGAGGAAGGTGGCCCCTTTGGGGTGGTCACGAACCCGCATTTGTTCCCTAAGGACATGTGATACGTCATTTTATTGTAAGCTCCCAGTTTCCCCTGAACCTGGTCTCTGAAAGCAGTTGGCCTGACATTCTGTGAGAACCTCTGTCTGTGGAACCTGTAGAAAATTGCTTCAGTTGTGACGCCATGCGAGCACATCGGCAGCCTACAGTTGCACCGAATAATTATATCCTCTCTAATATGTTAGCATGTTCCTCGTATTTATTACCAGCAGTTTACAGTTTCCTAAAATCACTGCATTTTAACCAAAAGCGCAGGTCCCCAGCCCCCTCCCCACTGTAACCCATATTACATGATCTTCATAGGCCCTTCTTTGCAGCCTCATAAAAAGCATGGTGAGGGCTGGGTAGTAAAGCAGTTCTTGACATTTGAAGACGTTAAAATTGATTTATTGATAACTTTCATAAAATGCAGCTACGTCATAGTAAAATTGGGACCTATTTAAGTGTATTTGTTTTTGTCTTGGACTTTTCTTCATATTACCCATATGAAGCGGCAGTCTGTAAGATCACATTGGCAGGCAGCCACAGTAAGGGACAGGTGCACTATTGCTAGGGACCAAGGCATGTCGGGTGCACCGTACCCATGTTTACGAGAAGACACATACTTTTCAACATAGGTAAGTGAGGAAAGCCTGAGTAGTCAGGAGACCAGTGATGTCTTCACCAACTTGTAAGTCTTCAGAGTTGGTTTAGGAAAGTTTATGAGCATTTTCTTTTCTTTTTTTCTTAAAGGTTTTTATTTGAGAGAGAGAAGTTGGGGGAGGGGCAGAGGGAGAGGCAGAAGCAGGCTCCCCGCTTGATCCCAGGATTCTGAGATCATGACCTGAGCGGAAAGTAGACGCTTAACCAACTGAGCCACCAAGACCCCCCAGCTTGTGAACATTTTCAAATAGGATAATGCTGTATGCACTTCTGAGTTTTAACAATCAGGCACATTGTATGTCTTATCACATACCAGTTATCACGTGGTCAAGGAGCACTACTTTTGGAGCTAAGATGCTCGTGACATTGAGTGGCAGCTCCATACTGTGTGGCCCTGAGCAAGTTGTCTGCCATGTGGAGTAATCCCACACACACAAGATGCCGTAAGTCTCGTGTGCCGTAAGCACACAAGATACCACTGTGCCTGCTGCAGTCCCACCTGCCGGCTACAGAGTAAGCCCAAATATCCACTCCGAGCTTCCCCTTTCTCCTCTCTTTTAGAGGACGAGTTAAAACCTCGGGTTTGTAAAAACTACAGATGCTTGTTCCAGGCTCCTGGCAAGCATTTTTGAGTGTCTGCTATGTGCACTGGGCTAGAGCCGTGACGGAAAATCACACTTTATCTCTGCCCTTGCAGGAAAGAGCCAGGTACTACCCTAGACACTTGGCACAGACTTACTTAGTGCCTGTGTCATACTCTTACCTGCTTTTTACAGATGAAAAAACCTGAGGCCTCGATGACCATGCGCTCATGGTCTGGAGTCAGGGAAGTTCACGTCTCAGCTCTGCACTAAAACTGTCTGTGAGTTCTGTAACCTCACTGAGGCTCAGTTTCCCCCGCCGGTTGCATGGGTAGCCGTTACAGAAGTACGTGTCTCGTAGGGTGCTTTACCTAGAGAAGAAGTACTGTATTTAAGCATGGAATTTAAGGCTTGATCTTTCTGACTCTTCCAGAGTTCTGGGCTGGGCCCTGCAGACCCTTGCAGCTAGTGAAGGACGCAAAGCCGAACTATATCAGATTTGGGGTGGGGAGTTTGGGGTGGGATAGTACAGATTCATTGCCTGAAGTTGAGTAAGTACCTAAATTTCAGGCAGCTTCTGAATCTGGAGGAAAATGTTTCACATGTTCTTAGGACAAAAGTGGCTAAAGCAAATGGGGCTCATGTCATTGATAATCTGTAGCCCTAAGGGGTGTGTCCTTTGTGAGTCACCAGAAATGGGACATAAAAGCATTATGGGTACATCTTTCAAAAAGTCACTCATGCCTGCTGCCAGAGTTCAGCGTGAGGATCTTATTTCAGCAACACGTTTAGAAAGATAGTTGGCAGAGAGCAGATGACCTTCGCACACCACAGACTTCAGGGGGAGACGTGCTATTTCTGGAGCATCCTTCATACAAGTGTGTTCAGCTCCCTGTGAAACTGCAGCCCAGCTCACGGAAGCCGAGTCTTGAGAAAGCCCTTTCGGGTTTATTATTTCTATCTCCTCAGGGCCTCTTGGGGCTTAAAATACATCTTTGTATCACGCTAAATAAAATGTCGACAACATATACTGCGGTTTCTATTAAAAAAAAAAAAATTCCTCGAATTCCTCTGTCCGTAGGTATGGATATTACAATGTGTGGATTTTCTAAATATCAGTTTGGCAGTCATGGTATTCCGTGGAAGAGAAGGTGGGAAGGAAGCTGTGGGCAAAGTGCCTGTGGAATCAGGATGCAGAGGGGGGCCTAGAAATGTCATTACTTGGCCTGGCCTGTTCTCTGAAGCCTGCAAAGACCGAAAACTTTGCCCTTTTAAAAGAATTTAGCTGTTAATACTGAAAGTCCCTGCAGCAGTATGCATATTTCTCTTTGCCCATTTTATCTCAGACCAGAAAAAAAGAGCAGCATTTTGGAGTCTGGGTCAAAAACAGTGTCCCTGGAAGCCATGGGCCTCTGAGAGTTACCGGGAGCAGCGAGCCTCTCCTACAGACAGTGTGTGTCTGAACACAGACGCACAATCACGTGCACACACACAGGTCTGTTGCTCCACAAAAGAGCAAGATAAATTATGGGGCCTTTTTCCCCGCTTGAGTGTGTAAAGCATTATCCAGTCATCTCTTTCACCATCACTATGAGAGCCACGGGGCATGTGGGTTTCGCACATGTGCGCCCGCCCTCTCCTTGAGTCAGGCCAGTGGGTGTAATGATAGGGGAGTGATCTCAGCGGACTTAGGAGGAATGAGAAAATAAAAGACTGTGTAATACGGTAAACAATCCCTCCTTTACCTGTCCGGTCGTCTTCTGTGCGCAGGTGGATTTGCAGCTGCGGTCACCACGCCTCTGGATGTGGCAAAAACAAGAATCATGTTGGCCAAGGTAAGTGTTAATCTAACACTTAGATCACGCAGACACAGCTTGTCCGTGCTCCCCCCAGGGCTCGTGCGTATCGCGAGCGCGCGACTGCGGTGTGAGCCTGCGGCACCCCGCCTTCCCGAAACCATGCTCACTGGCCTCGCGTAAGCCAGCAGCGCTGCTGCAGGGCCTCGGCCGGGATGCCATGTTCCAGGTTGCTCTGTGTTCACGGCCGACAGACATGAGGCTCAGAGTTGCCTCGCTTCCTGCTGTGCAGCAGGTGGGCTAGAGGCGCCGAACTCACACCGCGTTTGGCCTTCACTGGGTCCATCAGGACAGTTGTCACAGTTTAAAAACATTTTTCATTAAAAAGAAAAATTGTTACGGAAAAACCTAGACCAAGATGTCATGGAATGCCACGTGCATAACATCTGGGGCACAACCATAGAGAAGAAAACGTCCTACCCTTAGGAAAAAGTGGGACAGTGAGTGCGGGATTCTGTTACGTGGTGGACAAGGCCAAACCCGAGAGAATCGCTCCTGTGTTAAATGGATCGCAGTGCTCTTTCTTAAACGGGTCTGTTAGCTGCTTCGGCAAGTTTGGACCGTATAGACTGATCAGTGCCTGTTCTCCACGCAGTCACTCTGCTCTCAGTCGTCGTCCCGTGAGACAGCAGTTGGTGAATTACCGAGGCGAGCTCTGCGTCCAGTTTGATGCGAGAACCTAGGACAGCAGCTTCCTGTCCGTCAGGGCTCACCTGTGGGTGGGAACGGGAGGGCTTCCGGTCTGGTGTGATCCAGATCCGGGAGTCCTGATTCCCGAGAAGCTCCCACTCTGTTTCAAACTGTCCGAGCAGAGGGCTGTTGGGAGCCGCCCCCTGAGGATCAGCGGGGGAATTTCGTAAGATAATGGCTTCGTCTGTTGTCTGTTACGCAGGCTGGTTCCAGCACCGCTAGTGGGAACGTACTGTCTGCGCTGCACGGGGTCTGGCGGACGCATGGGCTGTCAGGGTAAGCACATGCAGGAAGGTGAAACCCCCTTTCCGCCTTTCCATGGGCTCTTCCTGCCTTTAGCCTTAACGGGATAAAACCCTTTCCTTTCTTCCGATCATCCTGGTTGGGTCTCTTTATTTACATTTCACCAACATATTTGACATTACCCGTGTGAGATGTTAGTGCACGGCCAAGTTGATGCAACGTCTAGCCACGTGATCACCAGTCTTGTCTGTCTGGATGTTGGAGGACACCCATGTGCCTGCCCACCATCGCCCCCCCCCCGCCCCCCATGTTCCGGGCAGCAGCTCTGAGCAAACAGGATTCCAGTTATGGAATGCAGGAATGCAAGCGAGCGAGGGTGACATTTAGAGGAAAGCACTTGTCGTTGGGGAGACTTCTCACTATGATCAGTAGCAGTTACTTTCGCCACACCCGTGTGTGTGGCGCCTCACTTGAAACCCGCTCTCTACTTTGCTCTGTGCCCCAGACTCCAAACATCGTGTCCGAAAATGCCTCCTTGGCCAAATGTGCTTTCACGTTGCTTTTACCATCTGTACACGTCTCCGTGTTGGGGTCTGGATGGGTCGCGACACAACAGTGTGCGCTTTGGAATGACCTAGCAGGGGTTCTCCTGGGAGAGCAGAGCCATGGTCACCTCCTGGAGGGTGGCGATGGGGGTAGTGTCGTGGCAGGGTGTGGCTGGTGGGGCAGCTGTCCGAGGCAGTGCCCCCACCTCTCCCCGGGGGCTGTGGCGATGACTGGTGGGCTGTGTGCATTTGACAGGTCTTTCTTTCGGCCACTAGATAGCTGGGCAACTTGAGGCCTCTTGGTGAGGACCCAGGTGGGGTTTTCGCGGGAGAATGGCCCCATTCTCTGGAATTTCCAACTGGTAGATCGATTGAAAAGTGGGTCCCGGTGGGTGGTTTTGTTGAATGGGCCAGCTCTGATGGACTGATGCCTGCTGATGACGGGCTTAAGGATTTCAAGACAAGAAGTGGGTGTAACGGGAAGGAGCACTTGAGCGTGAGCGAGGCAGGGAGTGGCAGAGCCGGTGCCCCTGGGCCACTTAGAGTCAACACCACGTGAGAGTCTGCTTGCTTGTACCTCAGACACATTGGTTTTGACACAAATTTCACCTTGAACAATGAAATGGTGTGAGAGAAAAGAGGCTCTAAAGCCACGTTTTAATAGCAGGTAAAAGATTCTGTGTTTCAGATAGTTTTGAGCCACACAGAGATGTTGTGTGTAGTAGCCTTTTTAGATGATAACCAAGTCAAAATGCTGAATTTTATGGCCCTCTTTGTTTCACTGAGGCTCCTATTGGGTTTTATAGCAACCACCGGTCAGACCACCACTCTTGATTTAGCTCTGTGGGGTCGGTGTGGGCTGTAGTGCATCGGCCTTGCTTGAGATGACGGCCGGATGCAGGTACAGCAGGATGGGCCTGGCCTCCAAGAGCTTGTGGAGAAGGAATTCCTGTGAGGACAGGATCGAGACCAAACCCTCCCCGGTCCCCACTGTGCTGTGTGCTCGGTGTGGTGTAACTGGGCGACACCAGAGTTAGAGGCAGAGGACAGGCGACCTAAACATGCCCAGGGCTCCTCTGTCCGCACTGTCAGCCCTGAAAAGGTGACTGGGAATTTGGCTTATCATCTCGAGTCTGGGCTGTCCCGAGTATGCACAGTGTGGTCCTCAGCAGAGTATCCAGGCGGCCACGCCGGTCATTGAGAAAGGCTAGTTTTCACTAGCTTCCTACTAACGGGGATAAGAGACACCAAATAATTTGACAACAGAATTGTAATTCAACGCAAATAAAACAAAACAGTCCCTGCAAACATGGGCCGCTGTTGTAAAACCATTCCTGGGCGCCCCGGCCTGCCTCCTCTGTCTGGTTCCCACACAGCCCCACGGGCCCTTCCGCCGCCTTGGAGCCCCCTTGTGCATCTCTGGAGTGTTCCGTGGCCTCGCACTTGCAACTTCCCACCCTGCAGGGAAACGGCGCTGGCCTCTCGGGGGCGAGTGGGGACGCTGCGGTCTCTGCATGTTGGTTCTCACGGGGAAGACCACGTTCTGGCACCTACTTGGGATATGGGCTCTCAGGCCAACTGGTTTCCCCAAAACAGAACCACCACACGCCCTTTCAGCCCAGCAGCCGGGAAGCAGATGGGGAAGCCTGCGCCTCCTGTATTGCGCTTTCCTCCTTGTCCTGTTCCTCAACTGGCTTTGTGTGTTCCTTGACCGTGCCCTTCACGGAGGGACCGCGGGGCCTGTGCGCACCCCCGCCGGGCCCCGTGCCCTCCGTTTGCTCATTTGTTCCCTCGTGTGCTCCGCAGTCCGGAGAACACAGCCCCCTCTGCTCCGGGCTCCCACCGCACAAATGACTCGGCCGTAAGGCTGTAATTACGTTTAATAGATCCCATTGTCATCTAGTGAAACCGTAAACTGCTTCCATCTGCCCCTGCCAGGAGCAGCGGAGTTCATCGGCCGCAAAAGCTGAACCAAGGCACAGGTTTCAGAAATGTCTGCTTGGGAGGGAGGGAGGCAGGCTGGCTGGCTTTCATGGCGCAGGTGGTCTTCTGCTGACCTCCCTCCTGGCACCCTTCTCTGTGCAGGTAGGGCCAAGAAGGGTCAGCTGTGTGTCAGGCCAGAAGGTCCCAGGGGCCTCCGAGCGGTAATGGGTGTCTGTCCTCACCTACCACCTCCTGCAAAAAACTGGGTGCATGACGCCGAGCTAAACGATTTTTCTCCTTGTATAGTTTTCATGGTTACCTCTGGACAAGAACAAGAGGTTCTCATCTTATCTGAAGTATTTTAATGATTTAAATCCCTACTTCCCTAACAAAAGGGCCCCCTAATGCTAAGTCCGTCTTCCTCAGAAGTGCTGAGTGCTCCTCACAGGGGAGGTGTGTGACCTGTCCCAGCAGCCATGCAAAAACAAGGGGGTGCGCGGGGGGGGGGGGGGGGGTCCCTTCTGCCCGCTTCCTTGGCCAGTCCCTGTTGAGCTTACTGTGCTGTTTTTCCTCTTAGAGGTTCTGTCCTTTTCACATAACCTGGCCATTTTCACTTTTCTTCCCTAGACTGGATCTAAAGTGTACTCGCTGCTAACCCGCTCGTCCTGATTTTTACTGCTTTACAAAATACTCTTGGTAAAAAGGCTCAGTTATCCTAGAAAGACAGGGAATGTTTCTAGTCTCGCCCTCCAGAGAAGGTTGAGGTGTTGGAGTCGATGCTCACCTCCTTGCCGTGCTCACGCGTGCAGCTCGGGGAGTTGTGGCAGAACTCACCACGCAGGTGCGTGTCTCGGCCCCCGTGGGCTGCCCACGAGGCGGTTCTGCGCGGTCGCGCTGGTTCTGGCAGTGCCACGAGGACGCTCTCTGAACAGACCCGTGCGCAGCCACAGGTTGGCTTTTCGAGTGAACCTCCGGTCTGCGTCCCCAGTAATGCTGTTCTTTTTCTTTGCCTTTGATTCTTCTGAAGTCGCTCCCCTGACTGGCCTGGTGGGGTGCGTGGGGACTGCACCTTCGAGGAGGTGCTGTCCCCAGACTGTGGCCTTTCTGGTCCTTCCTCAGGGGAGAAGACAAGCCGAGAATGCATGGAGATCCGCTTTCCTGTTGTGGCATCACATTTGTGGGCCTCTAAGGACAAAATGCAACCAAGTCCTGGGAGGAGCGGCAGAGCTGTTGGGATAAGCTCCTCTGGCCCCGGAGCCTGCCTTCCCTTCTTGGGGGGTGGGGCACGCGCGCCCCGGAGTCGGACCCTGGACTGCTTTAGCAGAGTCCATTTTACCCTCTCCCACAGGCAGAAGCGGTCTGGACGTTTTCAGCAGTCCTGTTGTGGGGACAGAGTTAGTCTTTCTTGACTAATTACGGGACTTCATTGCAAGGCTCACGAGTAAGCTGTTTGGTATTTAGCCACGTTAGCCAACAAACAGCTGGGCCCAGACTTCAACAAGTCTACTTGGGAATGTAATTTAGTGCCATTCTGGAAGGAAAAAGCGCACGCTCTAAGTGCTGTGCAGGGTTTAATGAGCGTGGTGTGCTGAGCTGAGCAAGCTGTAGGTGTTGGAATTTAACCTTTTTCACACACACCGATTTGAAAGGAATCTTTCCTCCTGCCTTGTTCCTTCCCCAGATTATTTGCAGGTGTCTTCCCTCGAATGGCAGCCATCAGCCTGGGAGGTTTCATCTTTCTTGGTGCTTACGAGCAGACCCGCAGCTTGTTGTTGGAATCCGGCAGAGAGAGGCCCTGAAGCAGGGACGGTGCCCCCTGCTCGGCTCTCAAGAAAAAGGATGCCATGGGAGCAGCGGTGTGGTCCTCTGCCCCAGGCTCGTGTGTGTGAAGACGGGGACCCTGGGGACCTTGAGAACGTGTCTTCCCCGCTGTCGTCTGGCTGGCACGCTCGCACGGAACCCTGGCCACAGCGGTACTCTCAACCCTGTCCTCCGCCCCCCGAATAAAGCCACGTGCCGATGCTCAGTCCAGGCTGCTTGGAGCCTTCATTTGATCTGTAGCTGATCTCACACTTCCTGCCCCCCGCTAGCGGACCGAGCGCGGGAGGCAGAGACGGTGGGGCTGGACCGGGAGCAGGAAGGAAGGGGACTCAGAGGGAAAGTGGGGCCCGGGGCTGGGTGTCTCCCCCTGGTGAAGCTTAGGGCTTTGTTGAGAAACAATGACCTGTAGGTGCAGGCAGGCCTTCTTCTGGGCAGCCAGGCCCTTTCTTAATTACCCCCAGATTTCCCCTAAAAAACACGATTGTATTATTTTAGAGAAGCGTCCGGCAGCCCACGTGGTGTGTGCGAGAAAGCAAGCAGTTGCTGCTCAGGGCCTCGGTGGGACCGGCAGGCTTCGGCGCAGGAGGGGGCGGTGGACCCACTGAGGACCTGAGCCCCACTCCACGCTCCTCCACGTGAGACCCAAAGGAGGGGCCGGAGCCGGCTCGGAGATCGAGCGCGGCATCTTCGTGCCCCGTCGGGAAGGGTTGTTGTGCAGTACTGGAAATGAAATGGGGAGGTCACTGTTGCGGAGCTTGACTAATATGCTCCAGGTGTTAGAAAAATTCAGAGAGAAATCTCAGGAATCTAGGGGCGGTGTATCTTCCCTGAAGCAAAGAAGTGTAGGATTTTGTTTTGCTGAGAAGAAATTTTCCCCTTTTGGGAAAACATAATCAAAGGCAGCATAACTGCATTTTATTTTAAGGGAGTTTCTGGAAGGGAAGGGGGAGAAACGGTGGGTAGAAGAATGCCCCCAGCCACACAATCAACATTTATAAATGAACCTTTATTTTAGACACTTCAATGCTGTTAGACACTTCAGTATTTTACATGTTCAATGTACATTGTACCAAAATTTCTATAAATAAATAACTTTGTACATAAAAGTAATACTTCCTCTTTCACATTGCCTCTCAGAAGCAGCAAATTCACATATTTTGTGGAAGTAACAATCAGCTGACTGTTGAGAACACAATTCTAAGTGTGCTTACCTTTTAGAACAGTGATGACACTGGAGAGTAAAATTTTACCAACCATTTTGTCAGTCTGTACCTTCAGCTTTTGGGCTAAAGGAACTTGCTTTCTGAGATTTTTTAAGGACCTTGTTTTCAATGTAATTTTTCCTGAAATACACATTGGCACTCACAAGATGGTTAGCTACAGGTCTCGAAAGTGCAAATATACCCCGGCCAGGGGCCTCAACTTATTACAGCCCCAGCCCGGGTCTGTCTGTGTGAGGGAAGGACGTGGACAGACATGCTCCGGATCCTCAGCAGAGAGAAGCTAGCCCTGAAAAGGAGGGACTCGACCCTTTCTCTCCCCCATGGTCAATGTCACATGAATTCTATTGGCTGAACTAAAACATCACTATTGAAAAATCCACAGGTACCAACACCAGCAGCCTCTATCTCAGTAAAATAAGCCTCAAAGGACAATCGAGTGAGACCGACGACCACATCTGCTTTTCTCAGGGAAGGAAGGCAGGCAGTGCTTCGTTGTTTGGAACAAAGGCTTGCGGTGGATCAACAACCCTCCCTTCTGCTTGGCAAGGAGCTCCAACTTACAAAAGCCTGGAGGGCAGAGGTCCAGGGCGACACGGGCATCTCAGGACACCGCAAGGAGGCGAGCTGTGCGAGCATCCCCAGTGAGTGATACTGACGGGAAGTGAAAGCCGATGCATGCGAAGGAGGGCCCGGGCTGGGCCGCATCCTCGGGGGCTGTCCCGGGAAGTGCAAGGCAAACCCCAGGACTTCCCTTCTGCCCCGCCCTCCAGAAACTCCTGGGAGCAAATGTGGTTTTTAGCTTCTACAAATTCCATCCATGCATTAAGGCACCAGAACTCCTCCCCACCCCCCATTCCAAAATTAAACAGCAACCTGATAACGAAAAATAATATTGTCAAAATTGTATGGTTTTTTTTTTTTCTGTTAACCATGCACTAAAGATTAAAATAGCCTCTGCAAAAGATATATAATATATAGGAAATCTCTGAAAACTCTTATGTACAAGGGTATCAAATACTTTTCTGCTTTTGTACACAACAGCCTCTTGCGGTTCTGGGCTTCAGCTGCAAGTCCTTTAAACCACGGACACTCCACATGGAAGTTTAAAAACTCTGTACACATCAGTGACGCTTGAACTCAAGCTTCCTTACAGCCTCTCCTACTACCTCTCCTTCCTGTAGAGACGGGCACAAGATCTGAGGTAGACCAAGCCTAGATCTTCGGTGGAAAGAGCAGGGGCGTGCCCCGCTTCCCTGGAGGCTGTCCTGTCAGCGTTGGGGACTCAGGGCTGGCGTCGCACACCTGGGGGAGGTGTCCGTTGGAAAGAAGCAAGTGCTGGCCTTCGCTGGGGACCTCAGGAAGGCCCGAGGCAGCTTCAGAGAGCTCAGGACTGCCTGGAGTTAATGTCGAGGGAGGCTGGAGGTCTCTCGAGTCCGGCTCACACAACCTTGCCAAAGTCCACGGAGAGGCCCCTGTGAGGAAGGAGGGGCCGCGTCAGAGCTCCAGGCTGGCCTCTTCCCCGCCCCCACCCCGCTGCGGGTGCCACCCTGGAAGGCTGTGAACGTCTACCTTTCCCATCTGGAGGCGCCAGTGGCTTTTTCTTCAAGGATGTCGGCATTCTGTCGTGGTTACTGGGGTAGAGGGACCCCCTGCAGTTGGCGCGGGACCCGTCAGCAGTCCCACTGGTTAGAGGCAGCAGAGAATGTTCTCGGTGTGTCTGACTGGGCTCCTGGCTACTGAGTGTGCCTGGCTGTGTACTCTCTTTGCTCATAGGCGAAGGATAGAAAGCTTGCTCCTTGGAATAACCGTCCACACCAGCGTTGCCATCCCCGCATGCCACTGGGCCGCCGTGCTCTGCAGGACCGAGCAGAGATGGATCACAGCCACTGCCCCCGAGCTGTGCATCCCCGCCCAGAACAGAGCGCTGCATCCCTGGCTGGGAGGCCACAGCCCTGCTTAGACCACCTCTCTCAAACCTCCCCTCTCCCCCAGGCATGGTCACAGGAGGAGGACTGGGTAGATACCAAGCCGTTAAGGAAGAATGGGCCCTCCGTGTTTCAACAGTTCAGAGGAATTGCTTCATGAGAGAAAGTGGTCCTACTCTTCCATCACAGAAAAAAAAATCCGACTGCATGACACACCACGTGCTGTCAGGAGTCTTCAGAGTCATTAGAAATACAGCCTCCAAAATAGGCCTGGTGAAAAGGTGCTTCAGGTTGGCCTTTCCCTTTACAAATCTGGAAAGTTCAAGCCCAGGCTCCCCACCCCACAGACTGACGTAAGAGACCTGCTACTCAGAATCAGGAGAGCTAGGCCCCAGCTTCCTGTTCATATACTTAATAGCAGATTCTGAGACAGTCCTAGACCCATAACGCATCTCTTGCTTTCATTTCATGAATAGGTCTACCTGAATTTTGATTTTGAGAACTTAAAACTCTTGCTGAGGAGAGCAGCTCTTACCCGTCTTCTGTGGTCCCGGCCTCTGCGGCACTTTCTCCATCATGGTCCAGGGTTCCTTGTTCGAGCCCCCGCACAGCTTCGGCTGCCTGCACGTGATGCCGTGAGCGTCCGCCTCTGAGAAGAGGCTGGCGTCCCTTGGACAAGTACCTGCAGTAGGTTCCCACAGTTAGAAACGATGGGCTTAGCTGGGCAGAGGATGCTTAATGAGAACAAGCGGCAGGAACTACTCGAACAGTCCTCTTGACAATGGTCTTTAAAATGGGTGCCTGCTGACCAGCAAGGAGCACTGGTAACACAAGCCAACCCCGCAGGCAGGCCTTTCAGTGTTCAGGCTGTGCCGGGGAGCGGTTCCTGTGAGGACAGACATGCCCCCGCCCCCGTAAGCACTCAATCTCCCCGGTAGCAGTAGCTCACCCTGGGAGAGCTTTCTGGTAGCAGAGATTGGACAACAGAGCAGGCCTGGGCCCGGCCTTTACTCAACAAATGGACCGGTTTCAGGGCCTGTAATGTCCTTTGCAGCTTATTCAATCCTACCTTATCTTGACCAGGAGATGCTGAGCCCAATAGATCAACTTTCTGGGGGTTGGATTTTTAAAACCTTGGAGAACATGCACAGGGTAGGGCCAAAAAACCCCAACAGAAGGCTCCAGTCTGCCAACCTTCAAGGTCAGATGCGCTCAGTATAAGGCTGTGCACCTGCCATGGGTGGGGGTGGGGGGCTCCTGAGGACAGGGTCGCATTGGGCTCTGATGCCTTACCGTTGCTCTCGATGTGCCCGTTGGCCTGATGGCCACCCTCAGTCCTGGTCACAGTTTCCTGCCGGTCAGAAAGAGTTCCCTGAGACGAGAGGTAGCTTGGAACATCCGGTGGCACGATGGTTTCATCTGCAAGGAGACAGGACAGTCAGATAGCAGGTGTCCCCATCCTCCGTGGGAACAAGACGGGACAACACCCATTTGCGATCAGGCCCAGACACAAGCCTCTCCCAACAGCAGCCGCCCAAGCTGTGCGGAGAGAGGGTCTGGGGGGGCCCAGCTCAGCCTCACTTTCCACCTGGGTGTAAAAAACACAGCCGTTGGAGGTCTGAGTCTGAGAGAGTGTGAGCGAGCACACAGGGATGGTGAGGGAGCCAGAACAAGCAGAGGCATGACCCCAGGAGGTCACTGCGGTGACAAGCCAGCACGTGGCTGCCGTGCACAGGCCCGAGGCACCCTGCCTCCTCGCCAGCAGTGGCTGACCTGTGTTGGTGACACTGTACTCCTCGCTCTTCTTCCTGGTCTGGTAGATGATGCACACCCAGACCAGCGACGTCAGGACGATGCTGCACACCACGGCGATGGTGAAGATGCCCACGGTGCTGCCGTCCCTCCTGCAGCCAGGGGCGGGCACGATGCTCAGCCGACTGTGCGCGCGCTCCGTGCCCAGGGTGTTGGAGATCTCGCACGTGTACTGGCCTGCGTCCTCCACCACCACGTTCTGAACAACGAGCAGCTGGTTGCCGGGCGTGAAGTGGTGCCGCTCGGTGAGGCTCAGGGGGCGGCCCCCCTTTAACCAGGTGATGCGGGGCGTAGGGTTCCCGGTCGCTTTGCACTGGAGCGCCACCGTTTCTCCTGTGGACACCACACGGTCTTCCAGGGGCACCACCAACGATGGGGTTTCTGCAGTAAGTCAGAGGAGATGGTTATTCCAGGGGTCTGCCCTGCCTTCTGGACAGATCTTGGATCAGAGCTTTTTGGGAGACCTGACACTGACCATATCCTGACCGTTCTGGGGGTAGCTCTGACGAGGAGGAGGAACTCCTGAGCCACAGAGAAGCCCCTTCTCTCCCCCACCTGTCCTGTGCCCGGCTTGTGTGTCTCCGGCCGGAGAGCTCACCCATCCAGCCCGAGTCAGAGGGCAGTCTGAGAATGTTCCATGAAAGCCCTACAGAAAATATTCCCTTAAAAAAAAGAACCACTTGTTGAGCTGCTTTCTAACATTTTCCTGAACGTTTTACGCAAAGGTAAGCAGCACAGCCCGCTCGGCCACTGCCAGGTGCCCAGGAGGGGTGACCCCTTGCCCCCTCTGTGCATGCGTGGCCGCCTAGACTCAGGGTGTGAGCGCTCGCACCGAAGACGGTCAGGGTGGCGTTGGCGGAAACGATGCCGGCCGAGTTCTGGGCGGTGCAGCTGTACACGCCCATGTCCTCCAGCTTCACATTCGTGATGAAAAACACGTCGTCGTCGGGCATGACATGCATGCGTCGCTCACGTGCAGCGGGGAAGTCCGTGCCTCCGTCCTTCTGCCAAGCGATCTGCGGGTTAGGGTGGCCGCTGGCAGCACACTCGAGGCGGGCCATGGTGCCAGTCCGGATGGCAATATCGTGCGGTATTTTGGTGAAGGACGGCAACACTGCAAAATACAGACCATGAGGCTTGCGGGAAGGAAGAGCTGGACGCCAAAGCCGGGACAGTCCTCTGGCGAAGAGCCCTCCTGCTTGGTGGGTGTCTGTCCCCTCCCCGCCGTCTGTGCCGGTGTCTGTCTTGACCTGCTCCCACTGCCTGGGAGAGGAGCAGTTGGCTTCCCCAAATGGCCAGCCTCTCCCGTCCGTGGCTCGCTCTTGTGAACCCGAGGCTGCCTAGTGCCCCCTCACATGGCCATCTGTCCATGGGGGACAGCCCATAAATACCGGGCACTGATGCCCGCCTGCCTTTGTTAACCACCAGAACAGAGCCCAGGAAACACAGGGATCTGCTCCAACAGGACATAAAGACGGGGAAGGAGGACATGCCCTTGCCCTGGGCAGGGCAACGGGAGGGCCCCTCCCTCTTGGGGAAGCAGAGTTGGAGAGGCGGTATCAAGCCCCATCACTGGACGCTCGCCAGCTGGGGCAGTCAGCCAGCTTCCTTCTGCCACACTCCCCGAGCCAGCCGCCAGCACACACCAGGGTACCACCGCGCTTCCCGTCGGGCTTAGTTCGGCAGCAAGTCTCACAGGTCCCGGAGCTTTTGACACCAAGGACTCCGTCAGAATAAGCCAAGACCACAGGCCACGTGTGGGGTAGAGAATGGGTTTTCCGGCGGCCTTTAAGGGCTTCGGGACCCCGGTTCTAGCACTTAATAACTGGAGGCTTAAAAACCAGGTTACAGTGGTGGGGCGCTCAACCACGCTAGCTGTGGGCTCCTCTTCCGCCCTAAACTGTGGCGGCCGGCAGCCCTGAGAAAAGCCACCTGGAGAGGCTCCAAAGCTCAGAGGGCAGGAGTTTCCCCACAGTCGGGTATGCTGGGAGTCTGGACGCCGGACATCATGGTTTGTGGAGAATAAATGGATAAAAATATGAGGCTTGGGCCCATCATTGCATTTAACATAATAACTGGATTTTAAAAAGTCACTAGAAATAGGTAAATCGCTGAGAACAACCCTTCAACCTCCAGAACTTGCTCTGGGGCCCCCCAGGCACCAATGACACCAGTGACACCCATGACGCCAGTGTCCCGATGAGGCTCATGCGTCTCGGGGTCGCATCCTTCTGACACGGTCATGGAGGGCCGCGCGGCGTCAGAGGACTCGGCGCCCGCGTGAAGAGCGCTGCCTTACCGTTCACAACGAGCCTGGCCTTGTGCGAGTACGTGGAGCCGAAGTGGTTGGTGATGACGCATTGGTAGCGGCCCTCGTGTCCGAAGGTGACGCGGCGCAGGTGCAGGATGGTGGTGTACTCCATCACCTTCCCGTCCTGCGCGCGCACGTGGGCGAAATTCTCCATGTCGGCGTTGGCCAAGACCTCATTGTCCTTCTTCCAGGCGAATGTCATGGGGGAGCTGCTGCTGCTGGCCGCCGAGCACGTGAACCGGATGTCCTTGCCCACGACGGCCATGGTGGGCTCCGGCTGGGTGATGATCTGGGGTTTTGGTAAGTCATCTGCGGAGAGGAGAGCCACACTGAAGAGCCTCCCACCCAGGCTCTCTGGACACAGAGGGACCGCATCTTGCAGGGTATCTGCTCGCCCTCAGCTCCACCAGACACTGCGAGCGACTCGAACAGGGGATTTCTAGCCTTCGACGAGAAACCCTGAGCAGGGATCACCTCTGTGACCACACCCCCGGACTACAAACCCATCCGCCAGTGCTCCTGTACCAAACCAGGCATTTCAGGAGTTTCTGGGAGAATACCACAGTTTGCTTCACTGGCTCATCTTACAAAACACACGAACAGTGAGGAACCTTCAGTCGGGAATGCACAGACCTTACCCACCAACTTCACGCCAAGAGGCGGGGAGTGAGAAGCACTTCCAGAACGCGAGACAAACTCTTCCAAAAATCTGTACCTCCGTTAAAGCCACAGTAATACTGGCAAAAATGGTTGTAATCAACTTTTTCAGAATTCTGGAAGGCTGTAACAAGCAAAGGCTGTAACAACTCATGGAAGGTTGACTCAAGAAAATGCCTGAATCTCAAGAAGGAACATGAGCTTTGTGGCATCTAACTCAGCTTAAGTTCCATGCTTCTCTGCCCAGCTTTGTGGTAGCCTTAAAACCTGGCAGCCTAGTGACCACCGAGAGGGGCAGAATGGCTGTGGAGCCCCCACAAGGACCCCATCCTTTGGCATTATTTGACCTGATGCGGTGGGCTCAGCAAGGAAGCCCTGGTCCTAGGACACATGACAGAAATGAGCAGCCCCTAGAGGTGAGGCAGTATCCTCTGGAGCCCACAGGAGGCTGGCCCAGAAACCAAAAAGGAAAAGAAAGCAGTCAATGAAAAGGTCCCACATGTTCCTAAAGCTCTAGAAGGCCAGGTGCAGGCACAGGGCTATCTGCCTTCCCCAAAAAAGCCTTGGGAGGAGCCTCATTTCCCACCTGTGATTACGAATCAGTGCCAACAGAAGTGGCCGCATGCCCTCAGCACACCAGAGCTCCTGGGCAAAGGATGGGAGACCTTCTGAGATAACTGAAGGAGTCTCTGTCCAGTCATCAGCAAACCAGAGGGCACTTCAGCAGCCACATGGAAGAGACTACAGTCTTTGTCCAGGAAAGTCACTCAACAAATCGTAATAATAAACAGAACGACAGCAAACCAGGGGCAAGATGGAAGGAGAATCTGATCTCTGGAGTTGCCATATGATTTTAAAGGCTCAGTTTCCAATAAACTATAAAACATACAAAGAAATGGAGGGGGGGAGCAGTCAATGGAAACTGTTCTTGAGGAAGCCTAGATCTTGCACTTAAATAAAAACTTTATATTGGCTTTATAAAATATCTTCAAAGAACTAAAAGAAATCATGTCTAAGAAAATGAAAGGAAAAGTGTTGGAATACTTTCCCACCAAACAAACACCACCAATAAAGAATTAGAAATTGTAGAATTAAACCAAATATAACTTTGGGAGTTTAAAAGTATAATAACTGAAATTAAAAATTCACTAGAAGGTCTCAATAGCCCCACTAAGCAGGCAGAAGGGCTGGTGAAATCGAAACTATCCAATCTAAGAAACAGAAAGCCGTGGAGTTAGCTGAGAACAGTCCCAGAGACCTGTGGGACATCAAAGCATCACAGCATACAAATAATGCGAGTCCAAGAAGGAGGAGACGGAAACAATATTTGTAGAAATAATGTCCCCAAACTTCCAAATTTGGTGAAAAATAGGGACCTACACATCCAAGAAGTTCAACAAACCCAAAAAGGATAAAGTCAAAGATCCCCACCCAGAAACTTAATAGTCAAACTGTCAGAAGCCAAAGAATCGTGAACAGGAGAGCTGCAACCCAACACAGAAGGGATCCTCGGTGACACGAACAGCTGATTTCTCATCAGAAACCATGGAGGTGAGGAAGGAGATATTTTCAAAGCACTGAAAGAGACTGGTCAGCTACGAAATCTGTATCCAGCAAAACCATCCTTTGAAAGTGAAGGAGAAATTAAATCACTCTCAGATTTAAAAACAAAAAACCTGACAGCATTCGCTGCTACCAGACCTGCCCTACGAGAAATACTAAAGGGAATCCTTCAGGCTGAAATGAAAGGACACACAGTAACTGAAATCCACACAAAGAAATAAACAGCATTAAAGTAACTACATATGTAAGTATGCAAGTACAGTATATTTTTGTAATGTTCGTTTATATGATTTAAAAGGCAACTATACAGAGCAATAATCACAAAACTGTGTTGACAGGCTTATGATAAATAAAGATGTAATTTATATGACAACCATACCACAAAGGAGGGTCTCCACAAATGGAGCTTAGTAGGAGCAAAATTTTGCATACTACTGAAGCTAATTTCATTTTTTTTTAAAGATTTTATTTATTTATTTGATAGAGAGAGATCACAAGTAGACAGAGAGGCAGGCAGAGAGAGAGAGAGAGGGAAGCAGGCTCCCTGCTGAGCAGAGAGCCCGATGCGGGACTCGATCCCAGGACCCTGAGATCATGACCTGAGCTGAAGGCAGCGGCTTAACCCACTGAGCCACCCAGGCGCCCCAGTTAATTTCATTTTTAATCTGAAGTAGACTGTTTTAAAGATGTTAATTATAGTCCTTACACAGTCATTAAGAAAATAACTCAAAAAATACTAAGATAAACAGGAGGGAATTAAAATGGTATATCAGAAGATACCTAATATGAAACTAGTTAGTAATGAAGAAACACAGGAACAACAACAACAAAAAAGATGCCTAGGAAGCAAATAACAAGGAGTGAATTCTGTCTTATCAGTAGTTACATTAAACAAATCAATTAAACCCTCTTGTCAAAATGCAAGATTCCAAATAGGATTAAAAAAACCCATGACCCACCTACATGCTTTCTTGTTGTTAAGAGATACACTTTAGATTCAAGGTCACAAATAGGGAAATAGTTGCCAAAAAGAAAACTACAGTGTCTATACCAATATCCGATAAAATAGCCTTTAGGACAGAAATAGTTACTAGGGACGAAGAGTCATTTTTTATAATATAAAACAGTCCATCCCAAGACCTAAACATGAAACATATATGCACCTAACAGAGCTCCACAAAACAAGAAGCAGGACAAAACTGAAGAAAGAAATGAACAATGCAACAGTAGTTTGTAGAACTCAATACTCCACGTTCAATGATCGGATAAAACCATGAGGCCAAAGACCAGCAAGGCAAGAGAAAACCTGGATGACTCTATAAGCCAAACAGACCTATCAGGTATCTACAGAACATTCCACCCTACAGCAGCAGAATAAACATCTTCAGATGCACATGGAACGTTCCCCAACAAAACCGCATGTAAGGCTACAAACAAATCTCAATAAATTTTAAAAAGACAGAAATCATACAAAGTGTCTTTAATGGCAATGAAATGAAGTAAAAAATCAGTATCAGAAGGAATACTGGGAATCTAATTTTCAGAAACTACACGGTACTTCTGGAAGTAAAAGAAGAAATTGTAAGAGAAATTAGAAAGTGTCTTGAGATGAATGAAAGTGAAAACAAATACCAAAACTTAAATGCTGCAGCCTAAGACAGTGCTTCTAGACAGATTTAGAGCTGTAAATGCCTACATTAAGGAAGATCTCAAATTAGTAACATTATCATTTTTAAGAAATCAGAAAAACAAGCTATATCCAAACCAAAGAGAAGATAATAATGATTAGAACAGAAATAAATAAGAGAAAAATAGAGGGGGGGGAAGAATCGATGAAAACAAAAGTTAATTCTTTGAAAATACTAACAAAATTGAAGAAACTGTAGACTTGTAGAGAAGTGAGGAGAAGACTTCAAACACTAAAATTAGGGGAAAAAACAGGGCACATTACAACTAACCCTATAGACCTCAACGAGAATACTGACTCCTCTGTGTGCCAAACGAGAAAACCTCATACACATACAAACTCAGAAAAATACAAACTACCAACACTGACTCAAGAATAATCAAAATCTGAATAGATAGTAACAAGTAAAGAAACACAATAAATAATTTTAAAACTTCCCACAAAGAAAAGTCCAGACTCAAATGACTACTCTGGTAAATTTTACCCCAAATTAAAGAGTAATTACCACTAATCCGTCACCTATTCTTCCAAAAAGACAGTTGAGAAGTGAACATTTTTAGACTCCACTGTATGAGTCAAGTATCCCCAGATAAAATTAGACAAAAACAAAACTATAGATCTTTATGAGTACAAATGCAAAAATCTTCAACAATATAAAAATACTGGCAAACCAAATCCTACAACGTACAGAAAGGATTATAGACCATAATGAAGCTAGATTTATCCTAGGAATGCAAGTGTGGTTTAATGTCCAAAAATCAATGTAATACACCATATCAATAAAGGGAAAAAATCCCATTGATCACCTCAGCAAATGTGGAAAAAATATTTGACAATATCCAACACCTTTATGATAAAAATACTCAACAAATTACAAATTGAAGGGCATTCCTCAACCAGAAAAAGGTCACCTACGAAAAACCCACAACATCACATCTCATGGTAAAAGACTGAATGCTTCTCCCCACTCAAGAGAGACAAAGATGTCTGCCCTCACCACTTCTGTTCAGCACTGCACTGGAGTACCGCCATCAGGCAAGAAAAAATAAAAGCTATCAAGATTGGAAAGGAAGAAGTAAAACTCTTGATTTTGACTCAGGTTATGGTCTCAGGGTCATGAGATCGAGCCCTGTGTTGGGCTCTGTGCTGGGCATGGCGCCTGCTTCAGATTCTCTCTCCCCTTCTGCCTCTGCCCGCCCCGACCCTGGACTCATGACTTGCTCGCTGTCTCTCTCTCTTCCAAAAAAAGTACTAATACATAGTAAAAAATTACGTTGTTAAAAAAGTCACAAAAGACCATATATTATAGGAGTCCATTTATATGAAACATCCAGAACAGATAAATCCTAGAGATACAATGTAGAGTCATGGCTGCCAGCGCCTGGGGACAGGGGAGCATAGGGTGTGACTGCTGTGATCACAGTTTCTCTTACAGGTGATGAGAATGATCAGGTAGATGGTGGTGGGGTTATACAACTCTTCAGTATTCTGAAGACTACTGATTGCTGACCTGACACAGTGACTTACAGAATCATGACACAACAATCTTCACGGTAAATATAAACACATTTTCTTGCCCTCAAAGAGAAACTTCCTACCCTCCCACTATCATCCCTTCTCCCTCCACCCTAAGCCACCAGTAGTCACTGACCTCTCTACCACCCCTGCAGTGGCCCCTAAATGGGGACCTATTCTGGACATGACACTCACTCCTTCTGGACTTGTCATGTAGACAGAATCAGAGGGTTTGGTCTTTTGTGACCAGCTTCCTTCACTTCAAATATTTCAAGGTTCATCCGTTGTACGAACGGTCTCTTTCCATGGCCCAGGAACGCTCTAGAGCGCGGCCGTGCTGTTGTGTATGGATCCGCGCACCCAGTGATGGGCGCCTGCATTCTCTGCACTCTTTGGCTACTACGAAGAATGCTGCCATGAGCATTTGTGTCCAGGTTTTATGTAAATATATTTGTTTTCCCTGGGTACATAACTAGGAGGTCATCCTATGTTTAATTGTCGGGGACACTCCCAGACTGCGTTCCAGAGGGGCCGCGCCGGGTTCCATTCCCACCGGCAGCGCAGGAGGATTTGGTCACCCCGCCATCCTCACCAACACTTGCTGACTTTCTGATGCAACGCTCGTGGGTGTGAAGCGGTTAGTTTTTCCATTTTATAAAGAGGGGGAAGACTCACGAGCCTGAGCGACAGTGTGGACAGACGCCTGCTGCACCTCAGAACACCCCGGAACACGCCAGGGCCACAGGCCGGAGGCTGGGTGCAGCAGGGCCCACATCCCACAGTGGCTCATCCAAAGGGGAAGACGATGCCCTGGGACAGCGAAAGGGAGGAAGGCGCAGAAAGCTCCATTTCAGAAAGGTTGATTAACAGCTGAGTGGTCAAGGCCCAGGTCCCCGATGAACCGCGGATTGCACGCTCTGTCCCCGGGAGCGGGAGCTGGATGCACTCACACATTCTGCACAGACATGCCCGCACGCTGAGCCGGGAGGAAAGCTCATTCCGGAGGCCTGTCCCGCACCGCGTGTTCTCAGGGCTGCTTGCTGGACTGGATCAGCACAAGGGAGGGTAAGCCCACTTTCATAAGCAGTGGTGGTGGTGGCGGCGGGCGAAAGCGTGGAAGGGGGGCACCTGTGTTCGGACTGCAGCAGGCACCCTGGCTGCTGCTCTGCCTGAGAAGTAGGGTGGAGAAGAGGACCGCGGGGGTCCCCACACTGCTAGGATGGCTCCTGGTTGGGATCATCACACCCAAGGCAGGGGGCAGACAGGACGACAAAAGGCAGGAGGGACTCATGCCTGCTCCCGAGCTCCCATCTCGCCTGGGAATCCCACCCTCCCTCCTGCTTAGAGACCAGGAGCCCCGTCTCCAGCCGGCCAGCCTCTCTGTGCTCTGTGCAGTCAAACGTGGGATTCCGAGCACACTTGGTCAAAAAAAAGATGGCGAGACCCGAAGGAAGGAATCAGAAGGAAGAAAGAGTATAAGGTTACAAGGGCAGACTTCAGTGGTTTGGAGAAACAGCCAGAGTGCAAGTCAACAACAAGGAATTATTTTTACTACAGTAACTGTTCTCATGAGACTTGTTCTTCCTGTGTTTAACCTTTCATTCCTGGGGCTGGAAAGAAACACACATTAAAACCCCAGCCTCCTACACTGAGTAAATTCACAGCTAAACCTGGGCACCGGAGCCATCTTCAGACAACACAACTTTCTTCCAATAACTGGTTATTCTGATTTGTAACCGAGCCAGCACAGGCTCCCTTCTGATTAAAGGCACGTCCTCCCAGGACCACAGAATGAGGTGTCCCTGCAGCAAATACTATGTGTGGTTTCCGTGGGAAATCGGTTGCACCCAATGGCTGACCGGTAAGCAGGAACTGGGGTTTCCTCTGATCACAGGAGTCACTCCCATACGGAGGGCTTCCTCCTTGGCCTCCCGGCCCCTCATGAGAAAAAAGCCACAAAGGCCATCTTACCGCACACGAAAGTCTCCGGCGGCACGGAGAAGATGCTCCGGCCCTTCAGTGCTTCTGGGTGGGCACAGGTGGCCGTCACCAAGGCCTGCAGCATCCTGGCCACTAGCCACGCGGGCAGCCACTGCAGCTGGCAGTCACACAAGAAGCTATCACTGCTGATGTGGCTGAAAGAGAAACAAAAGGGATGTCGGACGTGTGACCTCAAGACAGGGACATCCCATTGGTGTACAGATTCCTTCCCTCTGTCACCTCTGGTCAGCTTCTGCTGTTAACACCAGCAATCTAGGAAGGGAAAAGATTTTTCTCCATTCTTCCCCAGTGACCTAGAGCAGGACGTCCCATCTACCTGGAGATTTTCACTAAATGCAGGTCGGGCTCAGGACGTTGGGGTGGAAGCAGAGATCTGTCCTTTCTAACAAGCCCCCGGGTGATGCGGACGCTGCGGGCCTTACTGACCCCATGGCTGGCCCCACAGCTGACCCCATGGTGAGCACAACCCTGAGTGCACGTGTGTGCAGGGACGGGCACTCACTGCTCTCACGTGACCCCGCGGGCACCATCTAACCTCTTCCAGCCTCTGACTGTCCGACAGAGACAGGAGCCCTGTCCCCCCTGCTTTTTCCCACTCTCCTGATAAGCCATGGGAGCTTCCAAACCCAGTCTGAGACTTTGATCTAAATCTGAAACAAGTTCCGAGAAGTGTTCTTTTTCTACATTGCTGTTGGCTTTTTATTTGGCACAGCTGCCTGTTTTCTTACTTCCAAAACGTAAGCCTCACCAGCGTGGTTCCCTCTTGTTTGTGTATTTGTCTGTGCACCAGCGCGATCCAGGAGGCCGGCAGAACTGGACTCCGCTCCCTAAACAGTGCTTGTTAGTTAATTGCCACTGCCCAGGGAGCATGAGAATGCACAACTTTGGTTTTGTGAGCCTCCAACCAAAACAGAGAATATTTTCTTTTTCATTTCTCAGCAACTGAGGATAAGCTTTTCAAGCAGAAATCGGAATCACCATCTCAGCGGACATTCCTTCCTGAGGAGTCACTTGAAGATAAGTCAACCGGAGAGTCTAGCTGCCCTGTTCCTGGAAGACCTCAAGGCCGTGAGCTCAGTGATGGAGGCCAGCCCACACCCCAATGGGCCGAGGGAGAAAACACATGGGCTCCCCTGTCATGAGCTGCCTCTAGTACACGGTGACAAGAGGGGGCACAAGTATACTGAGAAAGTCCAAAAGCATCACGTGGGCCAATATGAGAGCAGTAACCTCCTCCACACACCATTTTCCCCACATGTCAACTACGACATCAAATGGGCCAGCTTCTGGTTTTCCTCTATTTCACACAGGCTTTCTAAGGAAAGAACTGTCAAATTAGTAAACAGCAGGGAAGAGTGACACGCAAGCCAGAGAACCCCCTGCTAGCTAAATTCAGGAAAATCTACTCCTCCGTCCTGTCCTCGTGGTTCCCAGATTAACTATCTCATATTAAAATACTTTTAGAAGGTGCTTTTTCAAAGACTGCTACAATTGACCTCAAAGCCATTCTAACTGGGATGTCTGCCCACATCTGACCTTTAAATCAGCATTGGATTTTATTTACTTATTTATTTTTTAAAAGATTTGTGCGTTTGTATTTGATGGGCGGCTTGACTGGGTGGCTCTGTTGCTTGGGTGGCTCTGCTCTTTGAGGTATCTACCTGCGGAGCTAGTCTGGTGGCAGGAGGGCTCCCACGGCCATGACCGAGGAAGTGGCTGACTCCCGCCCGCCCAGGACACCAGCAGCTGCTGCAGGGGGGCTGTGGGTGGTGGGCGGAGGGGCCGTCACCACACACCGAAAACGCTGCGCCCATGACGCACAGAGAGGATCTCTCCCACTGTCAGAAAGCCTGAGTGAAGTCTAGAGGAAGACACTGGGCTGTTGCTGTGAGACCTGATGCACTTGTGTGGAGAACAGACACCGATTTCATTTGAGCCACAGGAACAAAGTGAGAAAAGCAAACCTGACGTTTATTGCCGATCAGAAACGTGTGTGGGAAGTTATACCTCATGCCACATAGCACTGGCCTAGCCTGCTTCCGGATTCCCTGCCTTCTCCAGTGAAGCCCACCTCACCAGAGGAGACAACACCTCGGCATGGAGAGGGTACTCGGGGAAGAAAGAAGACTTTCCTGAAGAGTGGGTCAGGACCAGCAAGACCGGGGGTGCCTGGGTGGCTCCACTGGTTAATTAACGGGTCTGAATGATTTCAGCTCGGGTCATGATCTCATGCCCAGTGTCCGGCTCTGTGCTGAGCGTGGAACCTGCCTGAGGCTCTCCTTCTCCCTCTTCGCCTCCCCACAGTTCTCACGTGCATGCGTGAGTGCTCTTTCTAAAGAAAAAAAGGACCAACAAGACAGATGGAGAGCAAATCCGGCTAGATAGAAAGGACACTGACCCCTGACAGCCCCCCCACCACACACACCCCTTTAAAGACAAAAGTGAGGCTGGAAGATGGAACTGGGAACAGCCAGCAACCCCAAGGCTTTGCAGATTTCCGCTACTCTTCCTTCTTGTCAGCTGCTAATAGACACCGCTTTCCGCAACTCCCGCCTCCAGCCATCCCATCACTCTGCTGGCTTACAGTGCATTTTCACGATTCCAAGTCAAAATGTGTTTCTAATCATCGCTTATGGAAATTTACCCAGAGCATGACTAAGTACACGGTACAACCTGCCTTGATCAGATGGGGGAAGAAAACGACCAAGTGGAATTAACCGTTTCTCCCATCAGAGGACTGGGCCCAGGGCCAGCCACACTGGGTCCATGTAGCGAGTGGCAGGAAACCCAGGCAGCGGCCAAGGCCGAGCCTCCAGAAGCACGCTGAGGCATATCTGGGCGAGGGGGGGGGGGTCCCAAGCACCTGGAAGGGGCCAGTTCTTCCCAACTAGAAAAGTATTTCAGGAAACCTCCATTTGTACGGAGGCCAGAAGGAAAATCTCTCTGCCCTTCCCTCTTTCTCCCAAAATACCCTCTTCCCATTTAATCAGGTTACTAGAAGTTTCAAAGAAAAGTTGAAAGAAATGCACAGTGAACACTCACCATTTTAAGATCATGACCCTTCTAAGAAAGAACATCTACTCAACAGGCCTGAATCTCACAGCTACATAAACGCCATAAGGCAGGTGCCTGAAATGCCTCTCCTCCCCTCACTTATCCAGAGGAGTGTCATCAGGGGCCTGCTTTCCTTTTAAAGTACGGGGACTACGCCTTCCTACTTCCCCACTTCTCCCTAGGGCCCAGCAGGAGCAGCCTCAGGAACAAGGATGAGGTCAGGATGCAAACATGGCTACCCTTGGGCTTCTACTCTTCTGTCAGCACTTCCAGGACCAAAAGCCAAATCTTTCAGAAATCAAAATTGCAGCTAGACTGTCTGCAGAACTGGATTAATGTATAGGAGGAAAAAAGGAAGCATGGACGTTGCCACCTAAGTACCCAGACAAGCTCCTCGGCCACAGACGAGGGCGCCAGCAAGCTCTTCCAAACCTTGTCACCCGGGGGCCCATGGTCAGGGTCTACGGTGGCAGCACCTCTGCCCACGAATCACTGCGGTGGTCCCGGAGCAGATGTGCGCTGGGCGCCATTTCACTGATCGCACAGCTTCCTGGGACCGTCCCACCCATGATCTCGGCCTCACTCCCCTGCCAACATGCTCCTTCAGGAAGCCCCTGTCAATAGAGCTGCTCTATTTTAAAAAAGGAGCATGAGACTTGCCCTTGACATCATTAAAGGAATGATTATCCATTTTCTAAAAGAGAATTCATTTCATGTCCTCTAGAGCTGCGGTCAGGAAGCTACAGGCTGCAGGCCCAATTTTTTGTAAATAAGAATTTACTGGCACACAGCCACGCCCATACATTGGTGTATTACTGATGGCTGCTGTCTATGATGATGACGGTACAGCAGCTGTGACAGAACCCTCTGGCCTACAAAGCTGACAATACTATGTGACCCTTTAAGGCCAGGTGTGCTGACCCTAATCCAGAAGCCACCCCCAGGGGCCTACACACATGTGAACGGCCCCATCTGGTATATAAATCAAGGCATCACAGAATTAAGGCATTTCTCATTCTGAATTCTCTGCCCATGTTAACCAGGGCCAGGGAATCCCAGGTACTTACAGTTCTTTGAGGTTCTTCATCCTCACAAAGGCATCAGACTGGACAGACCTGATTGCGTTCTCTCCAAGGTTCCTGCAAAAGAACAGTCTTTCCTTATCCAAACAGACGCTGGGCACCCTCTGCCGAGTCAGCTACGTGCTTGAGCCAAGAGGCTCAGGGACTTTGTAGGACGGTCCTGCTTTCACCAGGTACAAGCCAGACCCTGTGTCCCAAGTTCACTCTACCTGGCTGTCCCCTCCCAGACACTGACATGAGCTTGAGGGCAGTGTCAACGCTGGGTTGAGGCCTGCTCGCCAAGTCAACAGGCAAAACCTTTCCCAACAGAATTCAGGTGAAGCTTGACTCCCAGACAAAACAGACTAAGAATTGAGTACTAGAGGCATCTTCCCTGGAGGGTGACAGCATCAGCACCCCTGCGCTGGCTCCGTCTTCTTCCCCCCAGCCTCCCAGAGGCAACCAGGGCAGCAAAAAGCCTCCCAGCTAAGCCCACAGTGTGCTCAGCACTGACAGGCCACCGTCGTCGTGTGGTCAGCCAGGGCTGGGACACAGTGCCCGCGCCGAGGTGTGGAGGGGCCCGTGCCGTGGGGAGGCAGGGCAGGGGCGGGGTGGGGTGGGGGGCAGTATTTATCCAAACAGCAGCCACGTTAATTAGGCGCTCACGGACTGGCCATATGCTCTGTGACTGTTCCTGGCATGGGCAAAATAAAGGCCAAAGTTGAAGCTGACTTATAATGAGAAGGAAGCAGCTGGCATTTCCAAATAGGCTGTTTCTCGGTTTACAAAGACGTGATTAAATTGCTAGCAGCCTTCCCCGGCAGCCGCATTTGGCATGCCTGTGGGTCAGGGAAGGTCTGGCGAGATACTCACAGGTGCTCCAAGCCCTCCAGCCCCGAGAAGGCTCTCCTAGCCACGGACTTGATCTTGTTTCCGAACAGAGTTCTGCCATTTCCAAACATCCAGAGACGGGGAAGAAAACAAAAAAACAAAAGACACAAGGGAGGAATGGGAGGGAGAGAACACACAATTAGAGCAGTGCCGTCTGATAAGTCTGTCCCGTGAGGGGCAGGTGGAAATCCGACCCGCACTCAGATTACGGGCCTGAGGCGTGCAGGCCTTCCCCCTTTCTGAAATGAAATACTTTCATCTTTATTAGAATGTAACAGTGACGACAGGTCGCAGGGGCATGCGCCGTCTCGCCTGAGAAGGCTCCTTGGGCTGTTCAGTGGGAATCCCCTTGTCCGGCCCAGGCTGTCTCTGGCGACCACCCAAGAGCCTCACGGGCAAGAGGGGACTGGTTACTGTGCTAGTGAGAGGAGGCAGAGTCAGGGGAGGGGATGCAGTCTCTGGAACTAAGATCTACCACCCACTTCTGCAAACCGGGGATAAAGGTTCCCAAAGGAAGCAAGAAAAGGGCAGGAAAACGGGCATCCATCCTGATGGCTCCCCAGCTCTTTGCAGCTGACACACACCCTACTAGCCAGGAGGCAGCCAC
Organism: Lontra canadensis; assembly: GCF_010015895.1. Classification (NCBI taxonomy): domain Eukaryota; kingdom Metazoa; phylum Chordata; class Mammalia; order Carnivora; family Mustelidae; genus Lontra; species Lontra canadensis. The sequence goes on from NW_022631028.1 coordinate 3,734,479, forward strand.
CGTCAGCTGCACCCCTGCCTCTGGGAAGGCCCCTCAGGGTGTGCAGGGCAGGCCCCTTAAGCAAGGGCCCAGATTTCTTGTTGGTGAGCCCAGAATTTGAATGATGCCCTAGGTTCATTAAATCCCAAACAGGTCCTCAAAGGTCAATTCCAAGGTTTTTGAATCCCTGTACCCCTGGACTGCCTACCCTTGAGAAGGGGCTCCTATTTCCAAGCAATTCTAATCACAAAATCCAGAGTAACTACCCGAGTTTTCCCAGAAACCAAAAATCTGGCCCCCTGCAGTACACCTGGAGTGAAGGAACACTGCTTCTGCTGGGCTGTGTAATCCAAAGGACAGTCGGCTGTGGGGGTGGGTGACACAGTGGGCTGGACACTGGGAATGAAAAGAACTAAGGTTCCAGTTTGCCCTCCTTACTACGTGACACTCTGACGACAGCTCAGCTAGGCATGCCCTGTACCTCCTGCAGGCAGAGGAAACCCCCTCCCAGCGAGCACCCCCCAGTCGGTCATGCCAACAGGTGCGTGGGCTCTCCCGTCTGATGCCCAGCAGGAGCATCTAAAGGGCCTGTCGAGAATGGGGGCTGCTGCGACGTCTGAGTCCCCAGCTCAGGGAGGGAGGGCTTCCTCAGGTGGACACGGTAGCCAGCCGTGGAAGAGCACAGGTGTTGTATGGGATCCCCCCGAGAACTCGAGAGACATCTCCACTGGGGGCCAGCTCTACCTCAAACCTGTATGAAGGCTGTGAGGGAAGAGAGCAGCCACCAGCCCTGCCCGGAAAGTAGCGAAGGAAGTGCCCAGGAGCCTCGAAGAGGTCCCAGCCAGGGGCAACCTGCCGCCCGGGCCCTGAGCGTCCAGCAACCGCGCAGGGCTCCCCGGGCCACCACCGGGAGACGGGACCACACACGGACAGGCCCAGCCAGCGCCTCGAGCCGCGGGAGAAGGAGCTTCCTCCCCTACTCTCGGGGATGGGGGGCGCTGAAAACCCAACGGACACCTGCAGGGCGAGCACGGGAGCTGCCGGGTCCCCCCCGTTTCATGAGGAACAGACTCCTCCCCGCGGGGCCTCCCCCAAGCAGCCAACCAGCAGCTCCGAGTTTGGCTTCAGGCACGGCCGGCCGCTGGGAGGATGGAGGGTCACGAAGGCCAGAGACCCCTTTGACTTTTCTTTCTCAGGAGGCAGCCTGGGCAAATGTGAGCACAGCCTCCTCCTAAAAGGGTTTCCACACGCTCTCTGTCTGCATTGCAAGCTTTCATTCCAAAACCAGTAACCCCAACACGCAGCAACCCGCCGGCCACACTACCTGCCTGCCTGAACCCCAGCGCCCGCCCGGCAAGGAGCAGCACGCGGGTCCCCGAGGGCAGGCGTCCCCGAGTACCTGCCAACGTCTCGCTTCCTTGGGACCCCAGGCTGGGTCATTGTGCTCCAGGTCCCAGTAAAACGTATCAACTGTTTAGTGAAATCTCCCGTAAACTATATCCAGGAGAAAGCTGGCCTTTATTTCCTTCATTACACATTAGTCACGCTGACCTTTTTTACAGGGAGGGCAGCCCGTTATTTCTAATGGTAACAATAGCAATAAAACAAATTCTCAATTACGTGGGGGTTAACGACCCTGCTGGTGGATTAAAATAGCCCCTTACAATCTCCAGGCGCACATCTGGGGGCGGGGGCTCAAGCTGGCAGGCTGGGCCGGCTCCAAGAAAGGGTGGCTGTGGGGAGAGGGGAAAGCTGGGACCACGGGCAGGGGGGAGGCTCCTTCTGTCCCCAGGAGAGCGGTGGCTGACGCTTGGCTATACCTGATCCAGGGGTCCCAGAGAAGGGACTGCAGGCCTGATCTGCCCCATGCCCCCGCCTCAGAGCAGAGAGTGACCCCAAAAGTCAGCTATACAACCTCTTAGCATGGCTAAGTGTCCCCAGAGGCCTTTCGGGTCTTGCTAACACAGCCCCGCAGATGCCGGCGGAGGGCTAAGGTGGGTCCTTGTACTGACCCGGAGGAGCTGTGACCTGTTGATCCCCCCCACAGACCCATGACAATGAACAGCACCCCGTGGGCGATGCCATCACTCTGCGAAGACACGCGGGGCAGGACCCACCCAGGCCCAGCCTACCCCCCCGGAATCAAGAGGCTGGTGTCACGGTCCAGTTCTTCACGTTCCCCTGACTGAGTGGAGGCAGGAAGCTCTCCCCGCCCATTCCCAGGCAGGTCCCTGAACACCTACCCGCACGTGCTCGAAAGGCAAGCCCGCACCCGGCCAGAGGGACCCAGCGGTGAGCGCAGCCCCAGAGACAGGATGGAGCCCTTCTCTGTGAGAACACACTCCCGGCTTCTGACAGATCCTAGCACGTTGCCTACCAGCCGCTCGGACAGGGCCACATGGGGTCGTGGACATGTCTCTCTGCCACGGGCACACAGCCCAGCTTCTTAGGCAGGAGACCGAGTCGGGAGGAAGCCAGGCCGGGCGGGCCCCTTCCTCCGCACGTGCACTAAGCGCTTCCCTGACACCTTCCACACACCCTGTGGAGTGGTTTCTAACCAGCGCCGGGCGCCAGGACTGCGGTGAAGTGTGGGCTTTCCTTTTTCCTGCTTTAATGGAGAAGATTTCACACACCACCATGGGCAGGGGGCGCAGTGTCACGAAGCCCACAGGGAGCCCTCACGCGGCTGCACAGCCCCCGACGGCGGGAGGCTCACTTCCCCGCTGCCGCACCGCGGCCCAGCCCGGCTGGCGGAACGGGGATCCAGGTCACAGGCATCGCGCCATTTCATTCCTTCATCCAAGAAGAGGATTCTTTTTTTCCTTCTTCAACATAACCATGAGACCATCCTGTCTAAATAAGTGCGTGTATTTAATCATATTAAGGAATTCCTGGCCCCATCTCCCTCAGTTGTCTGCTTCCTGCCTTCATTCTGACACACGAACAGAGCCTCCAGCCCCGGGACTCTGCTCAGCGGGGCTGGGTGGGAGGAGGCTGGAGACGGCGTATTCCAACAAGGTCCTGGGTCTTAGGACCAGGTCAGTGTGGAAGCCGCTGCCTTCAGGGAGCCTGCGTCCGACAGCACGGGGTGAGTGAGGCACACGGACTTAGGACTTAAAGCAGAAGTGCTGAACCTAGCCCAGCGGGGAGGAGAGAAAACACCAGGGAACGGACTGCGGCAATTGGGAAGGCAGCACCGGGCTCCAGACACAGGCTGCGCTCTGCACAACCCCGGACCACCTGCGCTCACACGCCAGAACCTCGCGGATGTCACGCTACCTAAGAAGTGGCTCCCGGTTCCACTGGAGGGACCCACCCCCCGGAAGCCCCGGTGGCGCCGCCCGCCGCGCTGCCCCTGCCCCCCACATCCGTGCGTTCGGGCGGAGGCCAGCGTCAGAGAGGGCGGCCCCTGCAGGACGCGGCGTGCTCTGCCCCGCAGCTCCACCACAGTGCTGTCCTGCCGGTTCCCCGCCTGCTAGGTACGGGGCCCAGGAGGGGCTGAGGCAGAGCACGTTTTTAGGGAAGGAAAAGGAGACTGACAGACTTTTTGACATGCGTCCGAATGTCAGAATACAGGATGCTCAAGGAGAGGGAGAGTTGTGAGGGAGCCGAGAGGGCAGATTCTCACTCAGAGCTCCGAGTCTACAAGGTGTGTAAAAACCACACTTTTCAAAACCAGTGTGAAGCTCTAACTCTACAGACTCCCCCTCCCCCCGCCACAGGCTCCCCTGGAACCCCACGCTCCGCTGCGGCTCTTGGGCTGTTTGCCTGACACAGTCTGCTCCCCGTCACCCAAGGCGGCTTGCGGAGATGGAGTGGGACTGACTCTTCCTGCCCGCCTGGAGTTTCCAGTCAGCGGTCACGGCTGCTCCCATCCCCACTCCTGGAGGGTCCGTGCGGGACACATGCAGGGGGGGCTGGTGCCGCACGGAGGCAGGCAGGTGGGATGAGGGCAAACTGTGAGCTGCAGAGCCTGTACGGACCCTCCCTGCCGTGCGCTCCGGGGCCGCGCCCCTGCACCCGTGCCTCCTCGACCACGGAACGGTGGCCTCACACAGCGTGCACTCAGGAGGTTGTTAGGTACAACACGTATGCACACGCCCTGCAGAGTAAGCAACAAACTCTAGGAGCTTCAAGTAAAAACACCAGAAACCTCAAGAAATAGCTGTTACATCAACTCCCAGTAACGACTGTTTCTGTTCAACGTTACGACGGACAACAAAAGTACTGACCAGAGACGCCAAACCACGAACAGTTCTTGGCTTGAGAATTTCACACCATTTCTAGGAATTAGAAGGGCAAGACTTTGTGCAAAAGCAAGACCAAAAATTCAGCTGTTTTCCTGTCAGTCACAAATTCAGCAGGAAAGAAAATCTAACAGACCGCTGAATACTAGTCTTCCGCCCCAGGGAAACCACCACCCGGGGCAGTGAGGACACCACCGGCCAGAGAAGGGCTGGGATGCCTTGGTTCCCTCAGACTTTTCTTCCCAAACAAAAGAAGATATATGTGAGCCAGCCCTGCTCCAGCTGGGCCCAGAACAAAGGAGGTATGGGGGAGCCTCAGAACCGCTGTGCACCCGCCCCACAGAAGCTACAGCTCAGAGACACTCACAGCTTGCTGAGATTGTCCAGCCCCATAAAAGCGCCACTGGTGTCCTCTATCGTGCCGGAAATCTCGTTATGGTCCAGATCCCTGGGGAGGAGACAGAAAGATAGTTCACCATCCAGCCTGAGTTCTCAACTCTCTTTCACGACAAGTGGGAAAACAGACACCCACTCGGCCACCTGGAAGCTGAAAACATCTGGGTGGATTCTAGACGCCTAGCTACAACGTACAAGGTTGGCACAAGGGTAAACACTGGGCCACAGAAAGCCCATTCCACACACCTCATGGCATGGTGTGGCCTGGTGTTCCCGGCCTTCCCACAGAGCAGACGCACCCCTCAAAGATGGAGCCCCCCCACCCAGCTCCACGGGCTGCTCCCATGTGGGTAGGGCCAGGGCCCAGGGCAGGAAGAGGGTGCAGATAGCACGTGGGAACCCACCCCCCCAGAGCAGGCATCTGACCACGGATACAGAGAATGAGCCTGAAAGGTTCTCTAAGGTTCCTGTCTGCTCTCACACTGACCAGAGTCCCTTTCCCAGACTTGACTGAGAAATGGCCCAAGGCACACAGAGGAAAGGGACAGTGAAGGAGTCCCCTGCACAGGGTCCTCCCTAGGACCACTCCATGCTGGCAAGTAGGTTTGGAGGCTGGAATCGTCCCTCCTCACTGGGCCTGCAGAGGCGCTGACTTGGAGCCAGGGACGACATCTGGGCGCTGAGTCAGACTTGTGACCCACTTGCCAGGGCTGGTGGATGAGGCCAACTTCTCAGCCCAGTCTCCTCCAACAATGCAGATCACAAGGCGGATGACTCAGCTTCCTTCCCCCAGCTTCCAGGGCAGATCCCAGTGCCAGGCAAAGCTCCCACCTGGTGACCAGGCCCCCGCTCTGCCCCACCAGCAGCCCCTCCAACGGGACCCATGATTCTGGGTTCCTGCGCCTTCCTTTCCCAAACCCTTTCCGATGCAGAAAGGGACGCTGCTCCTGGTCCCGTGAGAGCCTTCATGAGGAATCAGCACTGCCAGGAGGGAGGGGAGCTCTGCCTGAGAAGTGCAGTGCTCCTTCTGACCTTTATTTTAGAGCAGAAAGCTCGGAGCGCCAAGATTCTGCTGTTGGAAGGGACCCCTCCTGTCAGTGGGTCTCTCCTTATTATGTTCAGACTAAAAGCTGGGGACCCAGAGCTACCATTGTGTGTGCCTGTCTCCTCGCTCCTCGCTCTGGCTGCCAAAGCTTTTCTCTTCTTTCTGGCTCAGCCTGAATGTTGCCGGCCTTGTTATTCGGGCCTTGCAAGCACTCAAAAGCTGGCTGACCTCGGCTTTAATGGCCTGGCATCCGGGCTCTTTCACACTCCCTACAATGGCCCAGCACTGAAGCCGACGCTGGCGTCTGGGCCAGGTGCAAGTGCACAAGGCCTCCCTCCCTGTCACACCAGAGCAGGCCCTCTGTGCAGTGGGGCACGCCGGGAAGGAGGCTTACGAATCCCACTGTGACTGTCCGGCGGAAACCGTCCACCCCTCTCTGGGGGCTGAATGCCCAGAGTTGCCTGGAAGTTCTCTGGAGCCAACAAAGGAAAAATTTTAACTCCTAGAAGAGCATCCTGAAGCCACATCTGGGAGCCCTACCTAGTAAGGAACTTAAAGGACGTCGTTGCCTCTACTTTGTTAAGTGACCCTACTGAAACTCAGGGAAAGACACAAGATTTCCTAAATGCCTCTCCTGAAATAGGGCCTCCTGGACCCAGAGTGTGCTGACAGCACTCGGGGAAGATTCCAGAGACAGAAGGAACACACGGCGGCCGTGTTGCTCCCAGCAGCGGGACCCAAGCATCCCACCAGGGGCGCGGCAGGTAACGGCAAGCTTCTGGGCCACTGTCACCCCGTCAGCGCCACCCTGGGGGGACTGAGACATTTTTCTGCTCAACCAGTTTTTCAGCTAATTCTATGAGTATGTGATATTCTCCACACGCAGTGGGTCAGTTCTGGACCCAGTTCTGACCCGAGAGCAATGAGAAGGGAATTCAACAAGGCAGCTGGCTGGCTCCGTGGTGCCTTCCCCGCCGGAAGACCCCTTCATTCTGTCAGCCCCCCATGAACAACGTACAGAACACGCAGGTTTCGGAGGCCCCTGAAGGCGCCTTCCGCGATGTGGCTGATGGAGTTGTGGCTGAGGCGCAGGACGCTCAGGCTGCTCAGGTCGGACAGGCTCTCCTCATCCAGCCGCGTGAGGCTGTTGAAGGACAAGACCCTGCGGGAGGGAGGGACGCACACGTCGTCACTGTCGTGTCCCCCGGGCACGCCCTGCCCCTGCCCACTCCTGAATATGGAGCCACAGTCAGCAGGGTCTTGGTGGGACGAGAGGACACTGGCAGGCTCACCACACTTCCAAGGGCCAGAGGGGTCGTGCAGCTAGAAACCCCCCAGCGCCCCACCCCCAGCTCCTGGAACGTCTGTGTAGGTCCCGGAGACCAGAAAGCCTGTGAAGCTGTGAGGATGACACAAGGTCATACAACACGAGAACCCTGAAGGCTCCAATCCCTCCTGCCAGGGTGCACGGCTGGGGGAGGGGGGGGGTCCTGGACTCAGGCTATCAGAAACAGCTCGGGACAGGGCCTTCCCAGCGTCGGGAGCAAGGGAGCCCAGTCACACCGCCGACGTCGGCCAGCAGAGGGCACCACTAGCCGCTGCGTGGACCCAGCCCACCTCTCACAACTCGCAGCCTTCCCAGGTAAGAGTCTCCTGCCTCCATGCCCCCACCGCAGCCGGCCTCCAAGCAGGATGCCCCCCTCGTACTGTGAGCAGGACAGGGAACACAGACCCAAATCCCACAGCGTCCCCCAGCACCAGAATCAAACCTTCCTCCCAGCACGCCCTCCTGCACCTCTGCCACCACACGGCCCTGGGTTGGCCACTTGTCCTATTTGTCCTCATCATGGTTGAAAAATGGGAAATTTGGGCTGGGGCGGGAAGAAGCAAAAAAAAAAAAAAAAAAATTCGGAGAAGATTAATGGGTTTTTAAAGGTGGCAGGGAGAAACATTCCTTCCCTCCTAAGGAAATAAGTCATGGTGTCTGTCAGTTGGAAGGACCTGGCAAGTGGTCAAAACTACATCCTCACCTGCAATTACAGAATTTAGCTGAGAGGAGGGGCCGGAAATGCTGGAAAGCTATCCTAACCTGCCTCTGAGGTTCCTGACGCCTGGCAAACTGATAGGCGGTTGAGGCATTTCCGTGACCTTCTCTGCCCCTGGTAACGGGGACAGACGACAGCTTACACTGCCCTACCTGCCAGACAGGGGCCCAGGGGACACACTTTCACCACCGCCTCAAAACCAGCGGTGCTCGGGCCTCACTCAGCAACGGGCCTGGCTCGGGCACAGGGGATGGAGAAGGCTTCTCTCGCTCCCTCATGGTTCCCAGGCCTGGACAGCAACCAAGTAGGAGACTGGGGGGTTTTCTGGGGGCCACAGCCTGAGCCAAGAGCTGGCCAGAAGCCATCCATACCATGTAAGAATAACGGGCAGCCGCACTGCCATGAAGGGCCAGGAAGCCACGTGCGCCAGGTTAACAACACGCACCCACGGAGGGTACGTCAGAGGAAAGAGGCGGGACTATGGGTTTTTACAGGAGATAATCACGGGCTCAGTGAAATTCGAAATCCAAGCCAGAGAAATACAGAGAAAGAGAGAAAAATACCACCACAAGACTCAACACTGAGTTTAAACATCGCCTTGCTGGCCTGGTGAGGTCAAGAGGGAGACAAGACAGAGGCCTGGCACTTTTAAGAGCGGTTCATTTCAGTAGGTGAATCTTCAACAGTGAAGCCTACAAAAAAAGAAAACCCACCCAGACCCTCTTATAAACACAAACACAATGGACTAAGCTGGAACGGATAAACCTGGAGGGCATCACGGGGGAAGAGCCCATACGGCAAGGAGCTACTCTTTTCCTCCAATAGCACACCCATCTTCTGCAGGGGGTCAGAAACAAACAGGCACACGTGTGCCCTCCAGGGGCCACCAGTGACGCATGGACACCGCGCCATGGCCAGGCCCTCCTGCCATGAGCAGGTAGGTCACCATCAGTGACCCAGGCCCGAGGCCCGGCCCGCAGCCCAGTGTGGGGGTGTCCGGAAGGGAAAAGGGACCACACATCGTGCAGGGAGGAGCACAGGCAGTTCGCCCCCTGCCGCAGGAGGACAGAGAGGGGACAGGGAAGGGATCAAGGGCCGGGATGATGTGTCTAAGGGAAGGAAGGTGGGCGCCCAGACCATGCAGTTCTCCCACTGTCAGGGTGTCACTGCCACTCCGATCCCTTCTGTGTGAGCCCCAGTAAGCCTTGTCACTAGAGACATACACACACGTCCCCGGGTGGAGATGCCAATGGACGAGAGCCCTCCAGACATCTGCAAGGAGAACACCCATGTAGGCTTCCCTTCTGGAACCCTCTCCAAGGCCTAGAAGGCCCTAGGGACGCAGGCTGCCTGCTGGGATCCCCGCAGCCCCAGCTCATCTGGAAGCAGGGGTGCAGAGAGGAGCTCAGGAGCGTGTCCAGCTCAAAGCGCCGAGTTCCGCACGGGGCCTGGCTGGCTGGGGCCGTCCTCCCCCGACACGGGCCGCAGGGTGCCTGCCCCTGAGCGCCCTGCCCTCCCAGAGCTGGGCGAGGCTGCGGGCCCCGGACCCCAGCAGCGCCACCGCTCTGGAAGGGTCACCACAGGCAGTCTCTCCACACAGGGTGAAAGCGGGACACTTACAACTCGTGCAGCTTTGGGCAGAAGCTCCAGCCTTCACGGTTAATGCGGGCGATGGAGTTGCCGCTCAGGTGCAGCTGGTGCAGGGCCGAGAGGCCGTACAGCCAGCCCCGGTTCACCTCCACCAGGCTGTTGTACTCCAGGTGCCTGCAACGACAGCGCAGGGGTGAGGGCCCTGAGGAGCTGACGACGGCGGCGGTGTGGTGCGTGAGAGGCTGATGGCGGGGGGGACCGGGGGGGCAGCTGGGACAGACGTTGGGGAGGACCCGCCAACCCAACCGGCAGATGGCCCTCAGTGGCAGGGCCAACCTGGGAGCTCGAAGGGCAAGGGGAGACTTCCTTGAAGTGACCTGTTTAGCCAAGGACAAGCGAACCAGGCACCCAACTGGGGTTCCGAGCACAAGGCCCAGCAACAGCTGAGCCCCTAAAAGGAAGAGAAAGTAGAGAAGGTAAGGGGTACCTTGTGTCCCCCTCTTAGAGATAAGGAAACGGAGGCTGGGAGAAGTTAGATACCGTGTCCAAAAATCCCTGTGCAGCCGTGCAGGCGGTGAGGGGCTGGCGTTCAAACCCAGGCCTGGCCCTCCAAGTCAGCACTCAGGACCGTGGTGCCTGGAGACACACCTGAGCTCCGGGGTCAGACTACTTGGATTTAAATCCCAGTTCTGCCACTTTACTGGCCGAATGGGGCTAAAACATGGGTAAGATAGAGAGACCCGAGGGTAGCAACTTCACAAGGCCGTTACGAGAAGCAAACAGGAAAAGGCCTGGATTTCAGCACAGTGCGGAGGGCTTGGCTCCCACCGAGGTGCCCAAGTGAGGACATTCTTACACTGGTTTCCGACCCCGCACGCCTGAGCCCAGGACAGCCCCAGCACACTGGCCTCTAATTCCGGTGCTGCCCCACGTTCCTATTACAAGGCCTTTGGGCAGCGAGGTTTTGCTCTTGTCGGTCTCGCTTTCTGCCTCTGCTCAAAATGTGAGCACATTTATAAACAACCCTCGACGTGTATGAATGCGCTGGACATAAAAACCAAAGGGCACGGACTGACTCCATTTTCTTCTGGGAGCTCTCTCAGCACAGAACCACTTGGATTTCGAAGTTCAAAACAACAGATTGAAGGCGGTCAAGGAAAAGTGCTTTTGAACTGATAGAAAGAGATGTGCAGTGAACCCCCAGGGCCAGGAAGGGAGGAGGGAATGAAGACCACAGAGCTAGCAGATGCCCTCATCCCACTGAGTGCGTGGATCGGGGGGGGGGCGGGAGGGGGGTCATCAGAGAGGCTTCTGATACAGAGCAGGGCACAGAGCTGCGAGACGGGATACAGGGTTTTGTTTCCTGCTTCCACTGCAACTATCACAGAGGACATGAACACAGAGATGTAACTTCCAGACCCTGGAGGGGAGAGGGTGTGTGTGCGTGGGCGTGTGCACATGTACACACACATGTGGGGCTCCTGAGCAAGCTGCATCACTGACCGTAACACAAGTCTCCAGCTGACCCACCAAGATGGGTGGAAACCAACAAGGAGGGGCGCCTGGCTTGCTCAGGTGTCTCTTGGTCTCAGGGCTGTGAGTCTGAGACCCACGCTGGGTGTACAGATTGCTTAAAAATAAAATCATGAAAAAAAAAGAAAACCACCCAGGAAAGGACAACCAGAGACTGTCCTTTGGGAGCAGAAGTGGCGTAAAGATGGGCTGGGGGGAGAGGAGCCAAGGCCCCATTTCTGTCCTCTCTGACTGTACTCCGTCATGAGTGTATGTTGCTGACCGCTGAAAAACTCATTTAGATGTTTAAAAATGGAAGACCAGTAACGGCCTTTTCTGCCCTTCTCCACACGCCTTCCTGCCGCTGCTTTTCGGGACTCAGCCTGCAGGCGTGCTCTGCGGCCCCACACATCTGGCGGGAGGGAGGGCTCCCTTGTAAAAAGTGGAACATTGGCACCACAGGGCCTGCTAAGCTCACGAAACATAAATAAATCTCCCGGGAGGAACTCGACACTGGGGGCCCACCTGCACATCCAGACAGACTGTCAAGTCCCAAACAGGGAGACAGGGACCTTCCTGCCATCGGTGGGAGGGGCCCACTCTGCGGCCCGCTGCCTACCAAGGACGCGCTGTGGGAGAGAAGCCCAAGCTAATGGGCTCTGCCTTCCGCCTTCAGCAGCCTGCTTCCCCGACCAGACCCACGGGAACTCCCCCGAGACTTTCCTCACCTCTGAGAAAAAGACTCTTAGATTGGGCAAAGCCACCAAAGCTACTGAGTGGGGCCCAGCCTCCCGAGACCCAGAGGGCAGGGGGCCAGGCCCGGCAGAAGTCCTCAGTGACGCTTCGAGGCAGGGGGCTGAAGGAGCCCAGCCCCGCACTTACAGCACATGGATCCTGGACAGTCCCCAGAAGGCCCCGTCCGTGAGCTTGCTGATGTTGTTTCGCTGGAGCCTGAGCACCTCCAGACTGTCAAGTCCCTGGAATGTCAGGCCCTCGATGATCCGAATGCGATTCCTATTCAGGTCCCTAAAGAGAGGAAGGCCTTGGGCTCAGAGGTCACACAGCACATGTTCCCTGCCTACACCCATTCTCACAGAGGCCCGGCTGGGTTCCTGGCCAGCAGGGAGAACCATGGTGAGGATGTCCCAGCAAAGCCCAGACGGACTGCGGGGGCCCACCAAGTATCCTCCAGCTGCTCCTGCCCGCGGTGCAGCCAGAGACAGGGACCGGGCCACAACTCATGAAGGGAAGAGGGCACGGGGTTCCACAGAAGCCAGTCCCACCATGCCTCCCTATGACTGACCCATGACTCTGCAGTGAGGAGGTGGGCATGACTCAGGATGGGGATGTCTTAGGTGAGGTATCTCTTAGCTCAGCAACAGAAATCCATACCAGATGCCCTGACCCGGGAAAAACCTAACCACTGGACAGCAGACAGCAATGGCGGTTTCCACTGGAGGCGTTAATGGGGTCTCTACCGCTGGAGAGGAGTGAGTGCATGTGGGGGAGGAGGGGAGCTGACACACCAGAAAGCTCACACAGCTGGCTTCCAACCCCGGTGTGATAAAACCTCAGTGCACCAAAAGACTTCAGGAATCTGGGTGGGCTGGGTCCATTAGTAACACTGGGGGTAGGGAGGGGAGAACACAGGGCTGACCAGAAGGCCCTTGGTTTTCCCCAAATACTTCTGTAGTGTCTCACGATGATGCCCCACACATGACATCCTGAGCATCACAGACCTTCTCCAGGGCTGAAGAGACCAGAGCTCTCCCGCACAGATGTGTGTGTGAGAATGAGTGTGTGCTGGAGTGTGAATGAGTGTATTGTGAGAATGTGTGTATGTGTGACAGCAAGTGTGTGTGTGAGAGAGAGGGAGAGGGAAGCACAGACCTGAGAGCACTGGCGGGCAGGGCACCCTGTCTTGCTGCCAAACCTGGCCCTGAGCAACTGCTGTGTTCTGTGTAAACCCAGTCTCTGGTGCTGGCTTCGTTTCCCGAGAGACACTCTTCTCATACAAAGAGAACACAGGAAAACAAAAAACCAGGGAGCAAAGGATCCACTGGGTTCCAAGAAATAGGTTTTCTTGAATCCAAACCCTGTGCATTCTTAGGAGGGCACTCAGCTTTGGCTATCAAAAAACAAAACAAATAAATCCTTTCTTAACAAAAAACCAAACCAACTACCTTGTAATATTTATCAGCAAGATGATGGCCCACCTCTTCTTCCTCTCAGACTGCTGGTAGACACCATAACATCCACAGTACAGATTTTATGGGAACTTACATACATACACACACGCGCGCAACCCCTAAGACAAATGCCCCAACCGGGAGCCCAAGCATTAGCCAGGATCAGCCGACCAGCAGGATTCTGCATTTCATTTTGGAACGTGCCAGTGAGGACAAGCATGTATATCCTCAGTGGATCTTGGTTTCTCTACAACCTGAGGCAGCCCACAGGCACCAGACCCAGCGTCTAATTTGCTTTTATTAGGTGTCGCCACAGGGCCATTAAGGATAGTTTATGCAGAGCCTGACGGAGGCGGGGTGAGGAAGGGGCTGCATTTGGAACACGGTCCGTGGGGACATCTGGCCTCCATCAGGTCTGGCTCACCTTAATGAAAGCGAGGGTTCTGATACTCACAGCTGTGTCAGCCTGGGTAACTTGAATGCTTTCATGGGAAGGTGGGTGATCCTGTTTTTGCTCAGGCGAAGCAATACCAGCGACCGTGACAGGCCATCGAACGCTCCCGACTCCAGGGTGCCAATCCGGTTGCTTGCCAGGTTGCTGGACCGGCGCAGGACAGAGAACACAGGGGTCAGTAGGGGCCTTCCTCATTCTGTCACAGACACTAGTAGGGCTGGGGACAAAAGCCAGCACACACCCAGAGGGACCAGTTTCCGACGACACACTTATCATCTTTACTCTTAGACAGGGGAGCCAGGAAATCTGGCCACTTTGGGCCTCGATGGACAGGTCACTGGGGCTGCCTTCCATTGTGGGGGAGGGGTCAGTGTCCTTGACCTTTGTCCCAGCACCCTCACAATCCAGTCAGGCTGTGCACAGGGCCGGTCTCCAGAGCTACCTGCAGGATTCCCCCAATACCCACTAACCAAGAGTGAGGGTTCAAAGCTGATGAGAAAAACCCTAGAATCAGAAAGCAAACCTCCAGGCAAGGTCACAACAGATTTATTAATGTAGGGAAACAGCCCTAAATTTTAGTTACTTATTCAAATATTTATTTTTTTATTCTAGATAGAGTGCCTACGTGGGGAGAGGGGCAGAGGGAGAGTATCTCCAGCAGACTCCTTGCTGAGCAGGGAGCCCGACTCAGGGCTCGGTCCATGACCCCAAGATCATGACCTAAGCCGAAATCGGGAGTCGGATGCTCAACTGACTGAGCCACCCAGGGGCCCCATCAGCCTTAAATTTTACGGCGGTTCTCACTATACAACTTTATGTATATTTATATATAAATATATACACACACAGACTCTTATAAATGTGCGTAAGCCAATTCATCTCAATCATTTCCAGTGTATCAAAGAAACACTAGTTGAGGAGACCTGCACGGGGTCCCTCTGGACAACAGGCAATTCTGTAACGGGATGTCCACTCAGAGGACTGCGCACGTACACAGCACCTCCCCTCAGAGTGCGCGGCAACGTACAGGCCCTACCTGTGCGCACATTCCACCAACACAAAGAGGGAGAAACAGAGAGAAAAGGGAAGACCAATATGTTATTCCTCTCAGAAGTTGCCACTACAACCTTTCCTTCCGCCTTCCCTGGACAAAGGCTGCTTTTTTGTGGCTGAAACAAAAAAGGAGAAAGACCAGAGAGCATCTGCTTCCAGAGAGCCAGGAGGGGATGAGGCACTTTTTGCCTCTCCCTCAGGCCGTGGCCCAGCGCCGGGCACACGGGGACCCCGTGCCAGCGGGGCTGCACTCTTCGCTCCTGACACTCCACAGCAGAGAACGGTCTGTGTCATGGAGACACACCGGCCAGGAGCTGCCAAGACAGCAAGGCCCTCCTGCTTCCATGCAGAAGGAGGTCAGTGCCATTCAGTTCGGTGGCTGCTGGTTTCTCTGTCCCAAGCCAGGGAGGTCCAAGTGGCAAGTGGGCACCTCTGAAGGCCCCAGGTGGGGGGTGTAGCACTGTCCCCCGGCCTCACAAAGGCCAGGGCACCTCCCGTTTCCAATTCTGCAGACTTGATGCTGCCTAAGAAAGAAATCACTCCCCCTCCTTGGGGTCTTGGACAAGTCATGTGCCAGCCTTGGCCTCCCTGAACAGAGGGGGTCAAAACAACCCCTAAATGAGCCTCACGAATGAGCCCCCAAATGACTCAGGATCGGTCACGACACAGTGGGTGAAAGCTCACATGTCATCGGAAGACACCTCTGGAGCCTGGGTTTTTAGTTTCTTCCCCAGAGCAACATTTCCCTACCAACAAGCAGTAAGCTCAACAGGTGTGAACGGCACTTCCTCCCTGCTCCCATCTGCTGGGTGTGAGGAAGGGCTGTGAGGACGGGTGAAAGGGACACAGACCCACAGAGACCTAAGAGGTCCTGGGAACCGCACGAGGGCATACGTGCCTCCTGGAAGAGCCCCTGCGCCAGGCTTCAGGAGGGTGGTGCCTGACAATCAGCCTCAGCAGGGAGGCCTCCCCGCAGGGCCGTTTGCTAAACACCCCTGAACCTTCTTCTCTCCTGGCTCTCCTGGGAGCAGCCCAGGAAGTGAGGACGAGCGCGGCACCAGTCCGTGGGAGCTGGCCGCTCTCCCAAGTGGTGGGTCTGGGAGACTCCTTTGCCTCTCCCTGCCTCGGCTGCCACGGTGCCGGCAGACGAACGCTGCTCCGTGAGGAGACGCTCTGCAGAAGTGCCAACAGGAGACAGCGGACCAGGGTCCCCCGCCCAACCCCCTGAGACTCGGCAGGCACAGTGCGGGGGGCGGGGGGGACCACGCACTCTGCGTCCACCCCCAGGGGGCCAACAGCAGAGCAGGGCACTTACAGTTCCTTGAGTGGCAGCCCATGCGGAAAGCAGGTGTTCCCGATCTCTGTGATGTTGTTGGAGCTCAAGTCCAGCACCTCCAGGGAGAGGTAAGCCTGCAGCCGACTCCCCTCCACGCCGCGGATCTTATTGTGCTGCCTGAAACACACAAAGGAGGGGACTCAAACATGTCTCTTTGCAAAGAAACAACATTTTCCCCATCGTTTCTTCCAGACATCTCCTTCTCTAGCAGATTCAGAAAATTCTCAAAGTCGTGGTGTTCTTCAAATGATGCCTCCCTGTTTTCTGCAAAGTTACCACCTGCTTGGCTGGTGCGACAGAGAACTGAATTTTCTGGCAGCCACTAGATTGTCTGCCCAAGTGCAAAGCCTAGGCTGCTCTCCCCAAGGATGAGAACACAGGGGTCATGATGTCATGTGGAGAACACCGAGACCAGAATTCAGAACTCACCAGTGCATGTTCCCATAAAGAATGTGCCTGGTGAAATCTGCCAGCTCCAGGGGCGGTTCCCATCTAGAACCTTCAGAGCAGAGCCCAGCCCCATCACGTACTGGACTGCAGGCACCAGAGCCCAGAGTTCAGGTCTAATCCAACTCACTGCCTCATGACACACCTCATATTTTGCCAGGCGTGAAGACAGGCACAAGGGATTTTTTTTTAAATGACACGCTTCTGACAACCTAAGGGGGGAACGTGAACTTGGTGCTTGTTCTACCTGGAGTCGAACCCTCATACCCTCCTGACTCTACCCCCTTGATTGCTCTGCTCCTTGGGCTCCTCGTATGGAAGATGAGGTCACAACCCCTTCAGGGACGTGGATCGCCCAGCCAAAACTGCACGAAAGCTGACTTTAACCCCAGTGCTCCGAGTGCTTAACCCCTGAGAAAGGCATTTTACCACTATGACTTAATTACACCTGTAGCCCTCTTTCTGGAAAGCCCCCAGTCTGACCGAGGGGAGTTATTAACCAGGAGAAAGACAACAAGTGCTAACCAGGGCTGGAGGCTCCCCCACTGTGGGTTTGGCTCCGCTGGGCAGATTCAAACCACAGAGGCCCTAATCCCAATACTCAGATACTTCAGGATCTGCTGGGTGGTAGAGCTGGGCCTCGGGTCCCGGGCGCTCACACGGGCCAGTTTCTGAGTCAACAGTGTCAGGCTCCCTCGCCAATCAAAGCATTCTTGAACACAACACAAGAAAGCCAGGCGTTGCTTACCAAGTGGCATCTCTTTTAAACAAACACTTGACCAAATCGGTTCCAAAAGGCATAAACAAGGCTCTCTTTCCCAGAAGCTCTGGGGCAGCCTGTCCACTCCTTTGTTTTTTTCACAACTCTCCCAGGCCCTGAACCCAAAAATCCATTTACAAGGGCACAGCTCCGCACACGGGGAAGTCTCCCCAGCATGAAAGGCCACTTTTCCCTTCGCGTCCACTTGCCGCCCGCACCCCCCCGCCCACAAAGTGACTTCCTTTTAGTTCTTTATTATGTTCTTAATAAAGATGGTCTCTTCAGTTTGGGGACTCTAAAAGAAAAAGGAAAAAAGAAAAGAAAACCTTTATTATGTTAAGTATGGGAAAAGAACATGAAATAAAGGCAGCAGCACTGAACCTCATCCAGCAACTGTGAATGCAGGACCGGGGAGCCAGGAAAAGAGGGGCTGAGAAAAGCAGGCACGCAGCACCGGTGGCCCCAAGTCACGCTAAATGGGCCCAGACACACAGGAAGGGGCCACAGGACAGCTGCAGGGCCCCCTCCACACACACTTCTCCCACGGCGCCTCGTCTCTCTCCTCTGTCTCTGCCTTTCATTTTCCACCTTTCTTGGTCTCCCTTGTTTATTCATGGACTCAACGTGTTCTGGGCCCCAGGGTGGCCCAGGCCCACTCTGGAGGAAGGACGCGAAGATGACACGGGGCTCTTCCATGTGCACAGACGTCCCCCGTTGGCCAAAGAGGCAGCCCCGGGAAAGAGACACAACCAAGCATGGGAGTGAGAACAGAGGCACAGGGGACGAATTGTGCCAGAAGCACTGAATTCCATGCCTTGAGCAGTTTGTGGGGACCAGTGCCAGAGGCAGGAGGTGGACACGGGGAAGACACAAACCAGAGTGCGCTGGCAAGGCCTCCCCGGCCAACCTGGGGAGTAAGGACTCCATGTCACCACGGTCCGGGACAGCGGGGGCAGCAACACGGGGACAGATACAAGAGAAGAGTAAGAGAGGGGCCCATGGGATCTGGAGAGCACAGCTGGGGCCTGCATTAAACAGTGATGCTCAAGGTTCTAGTCTGCAGATACTAAGGTAACCGGGTTAGCAGGTTAGTGGCTACACCTTGCATCCTTGTCTGCTCACGGTTTACTCCCAACAACACAGTGTCCAGAGAGATCCTGCTAAGACATGCCAAGGAATGGGGGAGCCATTTGTGAATCACCTATCGGATAAGGGATTAGTATCTAGAATATATAAAGAACTCCTAAAGCTCAACAACAACAACAACAAAAAAACCCCAAACAACCTAATTTTAAAAAATGGGCAAAGGACTGGAACAGACATTTCTGCAAAGAAGACATACAAATGGCCAGTGAGCAATGAGAAGATGTTCACCATCACTAACCTCACACTCATGCAATGGCTACTGTTGAAAAAACACAAGTGTGGACGTGGATGTGGAGAAATGGGAACCCCAGCGCCATGCTGAAGAAAATGGTCCAGTGGTTCCTCAAAAAATTAAGTATCGCACGGCCCAGCTGTGCCACTTCTGGCTGTATATCCCCAAGAATAGAAAGCAGGTCTGAAACAGAACACACCTGGCCAGGTTCTCTGAACCCACAGGCTCCTCCTCCCTATGCGTCTCTCTCTCTCTCTCTCTCTCTCTCTTACACACACACACACACACACACAAATGCACACAGGCACACTTTTCAGTTCTTCGCTTGCTTTATTTTTCTCAAAAGCTCTAATTATCATCTCATATATCCAGTAATGTGCTTATTTCCAATCTAACACCTTCTCTCCCACCAGGCTATGGCTTGGGGCGGTGGAGATGCCAGTCTGCTCCGCCCACTAATGTGTCTCCCACCCTGGAATCGTGAGGAGCACGGAACGGGTACTCAGTAAATATGTGCTGGTGATTCACAAAAAATGAGCATCAGTTAAATTTCCAGATCTAACAGATTTGGGGCTTGCCAGCATTTAGCAGAAGAGAATCATGCAAGCAGAGGCGTTCAGTCCAGGAACCTGAGGGAAAGAAAGCGCGTTAATGGCTCCAAGGCAGCCCAGCTGCCCAGACAACACAGGGGACAGAGCCCGCAGTGACTCCCCAGGTTCCTCTGGGCTCCAACACTGCTGGTCCCAGCTGCCAAGGGTATACTGGCCTTTCCCCCTGGATGGATCTCCCTGCTCTACACTCTAGCCCAAAGCCCTGATCAAATCCCCCCTCAGCTCCCGTGCTCTGGAACACTGACCTCTCGGTTCTGTGCTCCCACAGACTCTAGCCCCCCCAGCCCCAACACCGCAGGAACCACACTGTGTTAGACATCTCTGTGGACTGTGGCCACTCCACTCAAGGTGAGGAGCTCTTGCTGGTCTGACACTTGTCACAGCACAGAAGAACATGCCAGGAGTACTGCCCGGCCTGCCAGAGTTCAAATCCCAGTGAGGCAAAGGGCAGGTAGGATTCTCAAGAGGAACCTCGTCTCTACAGTGAGATGGGACGGGCCTCTGCCCCATGGGTGATGAGACCCATCACTAAGCACTTGCTCAATAAAACCAGTTGTTTTTATTGGTCATATTTGTATCCTCAGAGCCAGGCTCAGGATCTGGCTTGTGGGAAATGCTCTGGCAAAAGAATAAATGAACCAAATTAATGAATGACTGGTTCCTGTCCATTCCTCTGCCACATTTCAGGGCACGCGGGCAGGCCTGACTCCTCTCTCAGGAACAAAGCATTGACTCCGAGCTCTCAGCCTTCCCTTTGTGCAGGAAGTAAGTGTGCTCCAGCTGGAGAGTTTCACGCCCAGCCACGGGGAGACCGGGCTGTCGTGGGCAGCTGTGCTTCAAAGCAAAACCCAGACGAAAGCTTCTGCAGGACTCGGCAGCTAGAGACCTGCTGGACCCCCAAATATACGACATTCCCCTCCTCACTCCTGCAGCGAGCGGGGCTTATGTGCAGCCCCAGCCCACCACACTCTACCCCATCCGGGGAAGTTGGTCTGTCCAAGAGACCGGCTCCACACACCCACCCATAAAGGCTAGAGGCCAGAGAGCCAGGATTCAGGGGAAGCCCTCCCACCCCCTTAAGAGGAGACAGCTGTGAAAATGTGTTCGCTGCCCTGATTCCATCAGACTGTCGGTCCACTTTCAAGACCCTGCTTTTAATGCCACGTGCAACGTGGAGGTGGTCATCAGGTCTCTCCTTTAATGTAACTAAGTGTCCACTCCCAAGAAGGTCCACGCTTATCCTGCTAAGTTCTAGATCCTTGTTCAAGTTCTTGCTAGCGACAGCTGACCAGTAACTCCGGATGAAGCCTCTGGGAGATCACACAGCCACCTAAGGAGCTACGGACCACTATTCTCTGTACTTCATAGTTGAAGACCCTGAGGCTCGGAGACCTGCTGGGATTCTTCCGAGGTCGCACAGGTGAGAATCAAGAGGAACCAGAATGCGAATTCAGGGGAGCAGGACTATCTGGCATGAACTGAGAGGCTCTCCCAGCAGAATTTTAAGGACACTGTCCTGGATTCGATCCATAAACCTTCAGCATAGCTTGGCTAGGTCTGAACGCTAGCTGGCTGTTTCCTGGTCACCTCAGAGCAGTCTGCGTACTGGCCTCCGTGAGGCCTCGCTTTTGTCCCAGCTTCCTGGAGGTCTGTGTGAGCAGACAATGTGCACAAGGCCTCGTGCAGCCCATCTCAGCAACGAGGCAGAGGAAGCTCAAGGTCTTACTCATGGATATTCCGGATGAAAAAAAAAAAAACCAGTTCCTTTGAGATCGTGTCTTTTAAGGATCTATACTGGAAGTTGGAACTGCTACCTTTATTCTTAGGGACTGGAGAACTGCAGAGGGATACACAGCCTCTCTCTGCCACTGAACCAAACCAGAATTGTTCTGTGGCTGGGGGACTGGGGAAGGTGCAAGGATCACGGTACTTGCCTCCACCCAGTGTCGGTTTACCCCCCAGCCTGCCCTCTGGGGCAAGGAGAACTTAATACAGCATAAGTCTATTAAACCAACACCTGTTAGAGGCTTCAAAAATAAAATCAGTCTTCAAAGGCGGAGGGCAGGCAAGATAAGCTCTCTCCATTTGGCTACATTTTCAGAGCTGATGTTAAATTGGACAGTAAAACAGACAGAGGCATTTGAAACCAACATTTAAAACTTTTTATCATAAGTGATTGTTCCACTGTGGGCCTGTGAAAGCCTCATTTACAAGGTACTCCCGTTGGTGGTAAAAAAGATCTCATGTCACGGACAACAGCCAGGAAGAAAGGGAAAGGAGATCAAAGGAAGCAGGGTCAAGGTGAGTCAGACGGATTACAGCTGGTTCCTGACATTATGCACCTGATGTCTACACAAGGAGTCAGCAAACGTCTTCGATAATAGGCCTGATAGTAAGTAATTTAGGCTTTGTGCATCATGCATTCTGCCACAAGTACTCGACTCTGATGATGGACTGTAATATGACAATACATAAATGAATGAGTTCCAGTAAAACTTCATTTACAAAAACAAGCTGTGGGCCACATCTGACCCATAGTTCACTGACCCCTGGTCTACACTACAGCAACCAGTCTGGGTTGGTGGGGGAGTCACCCAGATTCGAATTCTAGCTCTCATGCAGCCTTGGGACTGTCTGTAAGTCACCTTCTGCATCTGGTTTAACAACCTACAAAACGGTGCTCAGGGCGTCTCTAGAGCAGAGAACCCTCTCAGCGTTCCTCCAAGTGCCCATGTCAGCGTCACTAATCAGACCCTTTCCCACTGACGTCTTCTCTACCGCTTCAGGGAAGCGGGATGTAAGTCTTCATCATTATTCCGTCCCTCAAAAGACAACCCGGGACTCTGTCCAGAACCAGTGGAGACAGATAGGCAAGCAGGGTGATCTTACAGAGACTGGAGATCCTGTGAATCCTCACTCCTCCCCACTCCTGCAGTGAGACAGACACGCGGAAGCCGGCCAGCGCACAGTCCTACGTCTAAGCAAGCACGCCCTGCGGCTCTTCCAGAGAATTACGGAGACTCCCAGAAATCCACACTGTCAACTCCCAGAGTGTTGATTCTCACGCGTAACAAACAGCATGCCTTCCACGTTATCTCAACATCAAACTTTCAAAAGGTCTAACAAAACCAGCAAAATTCAAATTCCAGACCTTGTTCTGTCTGAACCTCTAAGAAACCGTTGTCACATGGTCTAACCCTGAAATGGAGAGAGAGAGAGAAGAAAGTCCTCTACCAGCCACCACCGCCCCTGCCCTGTACTCCCCACAGTGATCCTGCGAGCGTCCTCCTGCTCACACCCTGCCGGCTCCCAGCACCAGAAGCACCCCACGCCCGGCCCATCCCACGCTGCCCCAGAATCCGTTCTACAGCTCTGCACCCCAGCCCCTGCAGCCCCACAGTGGGTGCTCCAAGGTTGGACCAGAACAGACAAAGACGCGCACACAGCCTTCAGGGCTGCCTGGGGCTACAGGGTAATTGTACAGCCCATACATGGAACCCACAGAAGGTGACCCCATTATTATTGATTTAGTGGAAAACTCCGTGCAGGGCAGAGAGGCCCTGATGCCTACCCGAGGGGGTTGGCTGTGTACTATGGCAAGCGCCAAACGATGCTAATCGTTCCAAGAATACAGGTGAAGATAATCATTTTTCCTTTGTTGAAAAAGACAGCACTACCAAAGGGGCCATATGGTCCAGTGGTGGCAGCTGCTGTATTCATTTGCAAAGTTTTCATGGCACTACCACAGGCCTCCGGAGAAGTGCATCATTCCGAGTGCAGAGCTCAGTGCCTTGGTACCACGTGTGTTCACCCACGTACCTACCAACGGCTCAGATCGTGATTCAGACATGTGCCGTCTCCTTCTTGTCCCTCTCCTGGCGGTTCTTCTTCCCAAAGGGAACAGCTCTGTTCTACCACCGTACGACCCTGATGAATCTTGCCTACTCTTGCGCTTTCTACACACGCTCTCGCTCCAGACGGTCACTCGGCACTCCGTCACGGGACTCATCTGTGCTGTCACACGAGCTGGCCTGAATTCTTTTTCATCGTCGTATAGTATTTCTAGGGAGTGGCCAGCGACTGATTTTTCATCCTACTGTTGATGGGCATTGCATCATCTCCAGTTCGGGTTACTGCAACAATCGCAGCTATGAACACATCTCAGGCGTGTGTCATGGGGCGCCTATGTGCACACACCTGGGGCAGGCGTCTACGTCTAGGCGTGGCACTGACGCACAATCTTAGGGCATACATCTGTTCAGCCTCAGCCATCACCGCTCATTTTCTTTTAAACCAAATTCCCCTGAGTTGAAATGTATCTGAAAAAGCCTTTGGATCCAAAGGTTCACTCAACCACACTGCCAGAGACCACCAGCCTTCCCCATCCCTCTGCCTGCACCTGTCCCCCCACGAAAAGCATCAGGAACAGCCTGGGGCCGCAGAGCATGGCCAGGCTCAATCTAATCTTGTTCAGAATGATTTTAAGTGGGGGCCTAATCAGCACCAAAAAAGGAAAGGATAAAAAAAAATAATAATAATTCCTAGTCCCAAATTGGCAAGAAATAATGTACTGCGTGTACCAGGATCGACACCATGAGCAACTTGAAATACAAAGATAAGGAGGCTGCAAAAACAGAGTCCAGAAGAGCATTCCTGGGCCACTGTGAAGAAACATCCCACCTCCCAGAGTGACAGTCCAAAACATACCCCCCCCAGCCTGCTTTACAGTCATTCACCTTCTTAAGAATGAAAACCAAAACCATCTGTTCTACTGCACAAATTGACAATTTGCTCTAAGAAACCAGTGACGCCTCAGAAACGGTCCAGCTGAGGTTGTTTGCTGGGCAGGAAATGAGAATCAGAACATGCAGGTTTCTTTCTCTCCTCTCCTCCTCCTCCTCGTCCTCGTCCTCGTCCTCCTCCTCACTGCCCACCCCTCCCCACCACTGCTGGTGAATCATCAGTTCCCTGGGGAATTCTGGCAGATTCTCAGCCTGGCTGCAGATGACGTCCCGATCTGTTTATTCAGGTGGAGATGGGATAAAAAAACAAGAGCAGCCCAGTGGCGGGATAAACAGCCTCCAGCAGGCGGGGTCAGCCCCTCCGAAGGCAGGACGGGGCTGTGTCAACCAACCTCCTGACCCCTTCACTTCCTTTAGGGTCACCCTCCCCTTGGGGTCTTCGATGAATGGTTTTCATTAACTCCTTGCAAAGAGATATGACGTCCCATCCCCCTGGGAGCGGGTGGCCCTGGGCAGCTTGATGCAGCAGAGCCCACGGGGTTCCCCCACCCTTATACACAGCAAGCCGGAAGCCTAAGATCGGGAATGGGGAAAGCTACGCATGGTCCTATCAGCCACCACTGTTCGGCGATGTCTAGAGTGACCCAGCTGATGAAGGACTGTAAATTGTCAGAATCCCCATCCAAACTACCAGGCTCTGCATTCCATTCCAAGATGTACAAACAAACAAACAAACAAACAGGAAACCTCCTAAGGAGACGTACCCAGCTGAGTCAAAGAAGCTCATCAGAAAAGGCTACCTACTCTATGAGTCCAGTAGAGGATATTCTGGAAAAGGCAAAACAAGGGGCCAGGGAAAAGATCAGGAGTTGCTGGGGGTTACGGGGAGAGAGGGTTGAACAGGTGGGGCACAGGGGATTTTTAGGGCAGTGAAACTATTCTTAACGGTACTGTAACGGTGGGTACATGTCACTGAACATTTGCGGAAGCCCAAGGAATGCACAATAGGGAACCCCAACATCAACTACAGAGTTAGTTAATAATGTATCAGTATTGGTCCATCCATTCTAACAAATGTACTGCACTAGCACAAAATGTTAATAGTGGAAACTGGAGGAGGCAGTATACGGGAAGTCTCTGTACTCTTGTCTCAATTTTTCTGTAAACCTAACAGTGCTCAAATAGTCTATTAATTACAAACAGATCAAAACAAAGCCTCCTAAGGTATTAAGTAGTCCCGAGGTCATTACATCATTAGAATGTAATTAGAATTTTGAGCCAATCTGCTTTACTGCTATATCCTTCACACCCAGAACCATGCTTGGAACATAAATGGGGCTCGATAAATATTTGTTGAGTAAACAAATGAATTACAACTTTAGTTCAGTCTCCCACATTCATTACCACTAACCTGGACAAAAGAACATTATTCAGAAAAAAAAAAAAATACTGAGGCAAGACAAAACATCCAATTAAAAATTTTTTGTAAAGCAACTGAAGGTCTAGGGGCTTCTGGGTGGCTCGATCATTAAGTGTCTGCCTTGGGCTCAGGTCATGACCCCAGGGTCCTAGGATCGAGCCTCATATCAGGTTCCCTACTTGGCAGGGAGCCTGCTTCTCCCTCTCCCACTCCCTCTGCTTGTGTTCCCTCTCTTGCTGTGCCCTTCTCTGTCAAATAAATAAAATCTTTAAATAAAATTAAAGGTTAAGCCTGGAATTCATTAGGCAGAAAAGCTGTCATATTGAAAAGAAAATGCTGAATGAAATGGACTTTTATGTTAACTGTGCATTTTCTCCAATTTAAGACCAAAAGCAGACATTGACCAGGTAGCCAGGTTAGCGTTCAGCAACCAACAGTCCGTCCTTCCCGCACCTGGCAGCAGTGAGGGGCAGCCCTACCCAAGTTCCCCGTTGTCCCTCAGCCACAAGGGGAAAGGGTGAGGAGGAATTCAACTCGGGGAGCTCCTATAGGACACCAGTGACCTAAGGAAGACCTCCAAGCCACAGCTGGACTGCACCGCCCCAGAGAGAAAGGCTGTGCAGTTTTAACACGCGTGGGGACTCTAGGGGACGGTCAAGGCATGGAGAGTCGGTGTGCTGAGCATGGGAGGTAACCTGTTCGGGCATCTGAGCAGCACACAGTGGCACCAAGCTGAGCCAAGATATGGAAAGCCGGGAACAATGAACCCCTCCACTCAAAATTCCCACCTACACAGCACCCCCCCCACCACCCCCTGGGTCAGGAAAGCCAAAACTGTCTCTTTACTGGTCAAGGCCAACATGGCTACTCCATTCTCTCTCTCGGCTTTATCTTCCCCTACATCCATCAATACATCTAGTGGCACAGGTCTCCCAGAGTCGAGGGGCTGGCAAAGCAAGGTGGGCAAGGTGAAGAGATGGCAGTGGGGAGGATCCAGACCAGAACCCAGTGCCGGAAACCTTCAACAAAGGGCTCTACTCAGCTCCTCTGAGAGGGTGTGAAGAAGCCACAATGGGCAGTTCCCCACAAACTGTAGTCTCGACACCAGGAAGGCAAGGTGCCCACGTCCCCCTTGCCCTGCCACATGACAGGGTACAGATACAGCACTGCACACAGTGAGCACCCCTTCTCCGCAGTACATGCTGGTCAGCAGCAGGGGGGAGCTCGCCTGCGAACCTACGACCCCAGTAGGCTTCGTCACCAGCCAGTGGTTTGTGCCCCTGGGAGACCTCACCATCCGGGACTTGAACACAGGTTTCCCTGGCTGTCCCGAAGTCTGGGTTACGCCGTTTTGTGTTTAAGAAAAACCTACCTGCAGCAGCACCTGTTCTTGCTAAGCCACAGAAACCCCAAGACTGATTTGTGCTCAAATAAATCGGTCATTGCTTCTTTGCCGTACGCCATTCTGGCTTACAAAAGGTCTCCTAGAACAGTCCTCTTTCAGACACCTGGGGACACCTGCAAGTGGAACCTTACAATTCCCAAACTAAAGTGAATGTTCTGGTGGCTGCCCTCCCATTTCAGCCTTGGGCACTAAGCAGTACTTTGCACTCAGGATCCCGTCCACACCCCAGTCCAGAGCAAAAGGCGGGGAGTCCTGCTGACTGATTCCCAGGACTGCCACTCTTCCAAAGACACCTGCAGAAAAAAGGTAGGAAATCCTACAGTACATTTGCCCTGGATGCAGTAGGTGGATGATGGAATTTTTGCTCTCCTCTCTTTTGCGCGTGATTTTCATGTGCTTATTATGTAACTAAATTGTTATTTTACAAAGCTGTCAATGCAACTCAGACACTGAACCCTGGGACTGGATGCTTCAGTGTAGAAAGGCCAGGCCTGTGCAACAGCTCCGAGGCAGAGGGTGTCCTGGGGTGAACGGCGCCAAGGGGCCGGCCTAAGCGGTGATGGCCTTTCCTCCTGGGGCGCTGGCAGGGTGGGGCCCTGGACCGCCATTCACCGGGCATACCTCCTCCTCCAGGCAGGGATGGTGCAGGGTTCTGGGGTCTCCTCACGGACCCCCGAATCTTCAGTCTCAGGGCACACAGCCGGCTCCAAGTGGTGAAGACGTCAAAGAGCCTTCCTAGCTAGAGCCAGGATGGTGCCCTGGGGCCTCTGCAGCCGCCTAGAACTGGTTCCAACACCCTGAGGGCCACCAGGGCCTCCACTCTCCCCGTGCCTTCACCCACAGGCACACCGCATATCCTCCTCAGTCCACGGGGGCAGGAGCAGCAGGAAGAGGGGTCTCAAACCGTCCCAGGAGCCCAGCTGGGGAACACCCGAGGGATGGATGCTGCCCCCCTCTTCTGCAGATCCAGATGCTGAGGCATCAGGAGGTCAGTGCAGCTAGGACCTGACCCCACTCTCCTCCTCTGCATGTGATACCTGCATCTTAAGGGAAGGAGGCAGGAGGATTCCTGGGGAACAGGACCGCTCCAGACAGTGCCCTGGGCCACCCGCCTCCTCTCAGCATGCACCCAGGCTACATCCCAGCCCTGTGCTTCCATCAGGGGTGGACCTGACTCCGCACACTCAGGGAGGGCAGGGGCACCAGCCCGCGGTGGGCCACTGCGCATGCCCCCGCCCCTCCACAGGCACACAGGGACCTCCCAGGCTATCAGCCGACAGGGCCCAGCCGGCCCGCCCCATTTCCACCGGAGTGGCCCCTGAAGGGGTGAGAGCAACTTAGTTCCTCAGGCAGTTAAGGAGGACAAGCCAGAACCCTGCATTCTCCAGGGAGCAGGCACCTGCTCACCCACTGCTCTCTACAACACCAGAGAGCCCCTGTTGGGCCAGACTCCGAGAGGTAAGGTCCTGGTCTGAGGTCACCTGCCCAACCAGCATGCAAGCCCTGCTTTCCTCGGACCCCGGCTGTGCTGTTCTCTGAAGGGAAAACACCGGAGAGGCTTTATCCTACAGCCTGTGGTTACAAGGACAGAGATGGGTCTGTGGGAGTCCCTGAAATCCCCACAAGGGCCACAGAAGGAACCCTCCCTCTGCCGGCGGTAAGAACATCCCCAGTGCTTCCCAAGCCGGCTTGCCGGCGGCTCTGAGGTTCGAGGAGAGGAGGATACCTCTGCGCTGGGCCCCAGTCTCCAAGACAAGACTCTCCCCGCTCTGGGAGCAACACCACTGGTGTGCCTTTAAAAACAGGGCCAGGCCCGCTTCCTGCCCCACCTAGAAGACTTCTGATCTTCAGTCAAACGATTCAGGATCTCTCTTAGCATACAGTTTCCCAAGCCTCCAATATAGATCTGACTGCACTTGGGGAGGGATAAGGATGTGTACAGTAGGATTAAGGAGCCGGTCTTCTGCCACAGTCTTTCTTATCTCCCCTGAAGATGGTAAGACCTGCTGTAACATCCAAATGGCCTCCAGGCACTGTTCTGGGACGGCCTCCAGGACCCCTGCTCTATACCCACAAGCACACCATCCCCTCGCCCTGACTGCTGTAGCTTGCTTCAGGAGTTCGGTTTCTTTCTTGAGACCAAGGCTTCAATTTCCTCCTTTGCTTCAGATTAAAAACAAAAACAAAAAACTACCATCACAGATCCAGATATAAGATGTAAACTACAAACTTAGAGAAAACGCAGAAAACCTCTGGGATCTAAACCTAGGCAGAGTTCTTCGACTTGACACTAAAAGCCCAAACCAAAAAAAGGACAAATTAATACCCTGGACTTCATCAAAATTAGAAACATTTGCTTTGGGAAAGGTCCTGCTATGACGAAAGACAAGCTACAGGCCAGGAGAAAATACTTTCAAGCCACACATACAACAAAGATCCCCCATTTGGAATATATATATAAAATATATATATATATATATTTTTTTTAAAGATTTTATTTATTTGAGAGACAGAGATCAAATTAGGCAGAAAGGCAGGCAGAGAGAGAGGAGGAAGCAGGTCCCCCGCTGAGCAGAGAACCTGATGCGGGGCTCGATCCCAGGACCCTGGGATCATGGCCTGAGCTGAAGGCAGAGGCCCCAACCCAATGAGCCACCCAGGTGCCCCTAGAATATATTTTTTAAAAACTCTGAAAACTCAACAATAAAAACCAAAGGTTCCAATTAGGAAATGGGCATGAGACAGGACACTGACAAACGCTGGCTGCAGGCAGAAAACCCAATGATTCACAGGCTGCTGATGCGAACGCAAGATGGTACAGCCACCTGGAAAAGGATGGCAGTTTCTTGAAGCACTGAATGCACCATTACCACACAAGGCAGCAACTCTACGGCACACATCCTGGAGAAATGGAAATTGACGTTCACTCAAAAACCTGCATGTGAACGCTCCTGCCAGCTTTATTCTTAACAGCCCAATGAGGAAACACCCCAGACGTCCTTCGACAGGGGAATGGCTCAACAAGGTGTGGTACACCCATATCACAGCGTACTATCATATTCGTACTATCACTATTCTGCAACAAACACAAGGCAGCTACTGACGGACCCACCCACCTAGATGGCTCTCCAGGGAATTAGGCTGCCTAAAAGGAAGCCAGTCCCGGGAGGTTCCATGCTGTGTGAATCCACTAACTTCACATTCTTTAAATGGCATTTATATGTATGGAGAGCAAATGAGACATTGCCCAGGGTGTGGGGGCAGAAGGTAAACAGGGAGGCAAAATGAGGGATCTCTCTGGAGAGGGAGGGTTCTCTGCCTTGATTGTATCAATGTCAGTATCCTAGTTGCAAAAGTTTTATAAAATGTTACTACTAGGGGAACCGGGTTAAGGGTATAGGAGAATCTTCCTATATTATTATTATTATTTTTTTTTACAACTGCATGTGAATCTACAATCATCTCAAAAATACGAGGTTTAACACACCAAAAAACAGTCACTACATTCCTTGTGGAATCAGGTAGGGGCCCCAGCAGAATTCATGGTGTTACCAGCCGATCTGCTACCTCTTTTCGTCTCCAGCGGTTCCTCCAAACCAGCAGAAAGTACCTGGTAGGCCTCCATTCTGAAAGCCACGCACCAAACGCTCCTGGGCACTGTGGGATTTCTAAAATCCAGGGATAAACATGAACTGCTTATTATTTTCCACTGTTGAAGAAAGGACAAAGGGGTATGGACTCCCAGTGAGAAGGGGGATGTTGATAAAGCCTGCTAGAAAACCAGTGTGGCCCCTGCCTGGTGCATGGGGACTGCCTACTCTGTCCAGCGCCCCCCACTGCAGCCCAGCCTCAGGGCTGCCTGGCTAAGCAGCAGGGCTTGCTAGGCGTCCACACGTAGACACAGGTCAAACGTGCCCCACACACAGGAGATTCCCTAAGCATCATCCCTGAAAACTAGCTTCGGAGGACTTCCATGAAACGCTTCTGGAACATCCGCACACATCCTCCCCCTTGCAGACTCCTGAAGCAGGACAGCAAAGGAAAGGTATCGACGAGAACTCCAATTAGCCTACCTTTCATTCCGCTCGACTCTGCATTTGCTAAATTTACATGATGGAACTCATCCCACACAACACATGCTGAAGGTGGTTCAATGGACCGTGCCCCCACCCCCTCATTATTAAAGGCTCTGACATGTCCTGTAGCACAGAAAGCTGCTTATCTGTAACTGCGATTTCAGAACTTTCTGACTCAGACAAGCAGTCAGGATGGGCTGGATGCATGGGGGGGACTGGCCATGATTCTCCAGCCTCACTTTGTGGAGAAAGGCTTTCCCCCAAAACACCTGCTGGCCCCTCACAGGTGAGCAGACACGCACACACACCAGGATGGAGACAATTTCATATCTAGAAAGCAGCAAGATAAGGATTCCAACCTAGACAAGGACCCACAGGGCCCACCCTCCTCCCTGTAAGGCACACTGCCTGCCAAGCAGAAGTTTCCACTCCATCTTCTCCCCTGTAATACTCGGCCTGGCTCATCAACAGATCAGGAAAACCAAGTCCTACCTCTTGGCCGGAAAGAGCCATGCCCCTCAAGAGCCCCCAACAGACTACTTCCATTATTACTTGTCCCAAGTTGTTCCCTTCATCTTGACGATAAATGTCTCGAACTACGCAATATCTTCCCCATGGCCCACAATCACTTATTCTTGGACTGACCTATTTAATCCATTTATTTATTCAGTCAAATGTGTGCGGGATGCTTATCATGTGCAGCTGCTAAAAAAATAAAAAAAAAAAAAGTATTATTTGACTGAAGTATCATTGTCCCCCTCTCCCCAACCCTCATACCAGAAATACACGGACTGGAATCGAGGAAAAAAAACACAGATGTGATGGGTGCACGGACAGAGGAGACACAATGGTGTGTGGGAGGCAGCTAGGCCAGGCGCAGCCATTTCAGACCACAGTGACAAGACAGGATCCAGAGATGCAGTCTATGTGGGCTCCCACCTGACCCCTCCCGCTCCCGGTACAGCTTTGTGCAAAGGTCAAGGCAGGAAGTGGCAAGAGGGAGGAAGAAATGGACTGTAGGACAAATCTGCAAGAGCCAAGACTCTATCTCATAGGTGATGGGGAAGACACAAAGGGAGCCCTTCCTCATTTCCTCACCAAACACCAACTGCGGGCCAACCCACAAGGCAGTGGTTCCCTGGGTGGTAGGTGTTGAGCGGGGACTGGTGGGGCTGGAGCTCCCTGCGGGTCCCATGGAGAGGGAATGGAGAAGGGAAGAGAAGGGCTGAGTGTGGGCACCTTTGGAGCCAAGGCCATGAAGAGCCCCCAGAGAGATAGGCTACAGGTCCGGGCTTTGGTGGTGGACGCGAGGAGTTGGCTAGGGTGCTAACCCTCCTGTCATGTAAGCCGACTTCGCCACACAGTGTTCCGCAGATCCACTGAACTGAACTCAGCACCATCTGAGCCTCTGCCAGGAACCCAGGGTCCCACAGCTAGGTCCCACAGGCAGACAGGAGAGGAAGCGGCCCTGTGCTTTCTGGACGCTGGTTCATTGTGGCCAATAGAGCACCAGCCCTTTCCTTACAGATGAGGGAAGAGCAGCCCAAAAGAAGAGAGGGCATGTGTGGAAGACCCTGCAGTAGGGTCTATGGCAGCCCTGGCTCCTCTCTGAAGGGTACTGCTGCTGATGACGGGGAGGCCATGTGCACCCGAAGAAAGGATGCCTCCTCCCCATCCCTCAACGCCAGGGGCCAGTACCCATCAGAAGGCAGAATGGCGTGCATTCTGGGGTCAGGAGGTAGGATGTGCTTGGTTGGGTGATGTCTGATCAAGAGGCAGGGACCTCTCCCGCCAGCAGACGAGTCACCCCAAACCACAACATCCAGCTGGAGGTGGGCAAAGAATGGCCCAAGGTTGTCTGCGAAAACGTCCACAAAGGAGATGCGGGATCCTCACGAACCTTCCTCTTCCGAGAGGAGACCCAGGAGGCCACCAAGGCAGAGAGAAGATGAACCTTGACCTCACACAGGAAACCCATCTCATTATGTCCGCAACGCACAGTACTCTGCTTTCTGCATCCATCTCCCCAGACAATGCACTGAATCTCTCAGAAGCTGGGGTGCTTTCTCCGGGGACGGGGTAAAGTGAAGACAAGTCCTGGACTCTAAAGCAGAGCCACAGAACTGCTGGAGAAGTCCTGTAACACACACCGGAGGACGCAGGAGAGGAGCAGGGCCACCCTGGCCCTGGGAGGGGGCCCTCGGGGGTGGGAAAGGCTGGATCCCGACTGCCGGCAAGGGCAGGAGGGGGGCCCCTGGGACTCCCAGAACCAAATAAAAATTATGAGGCTGAAAAACTTCACTATGTGTGCTGATAAACACTGTTTTGCTCCTTACAAAAAAAAAGAACACAGCCAGTTTGGAACAAACACCACACTCTAAACAGTCTCAGGGAATCTTTCCCCCTCATTTCCAAAATTCTAGTTACTCTTTCTGACTTACGGAAGCGCCAGTTCCAAACACAGCCCTCACAAATGCCCTCACATACATCACATCATCATCGAAACTCAACGTCAGCGCTAGAATCCTGCTGGACCCTTACAGCTTTTGGGTGGGACCAGAGGGGAACCCTCCCTTTCCACAGTTATTTACAGAGTTTCTTTCTTTCTTTTTTTTTTTTTTTAAAGATTTTATTTATTTGACAGACAGAGGTCATAAGTAGGCAGAGAGGCAGGCGGGGGGCGGGGGCGGGGAAGCAGGCTCCCTGCTGAGCAGAGAGCCCCATGTGGGGCTCGATCCCAGGACCCTGAGATCATGACCTGAGCCGAAGGCAGCGGCTTAACCCACTGAGCCACCCAGACGCCCCAACAGAGTTTCTTTTTTAAAAGAAGAGCAAAGTCTTACCTCGGGAATTAGGAAGAACAAGGTTTTGAAGAGACTGAAGTAAGTTTTGCCTACCATTTTACTGTGAAGAGGGTCCCCCACCCCCAACAGAATGGGACTTCTCGGACAGGTGGAACACAGGTGAGAGACAATCCAGTACGCAGCCTTTCGGGGCAAACTGATGACCCAAATTAGGTGGCAAGTCTACAAATTCCTCGATCACCAAATGAGGTGGGTACATCCAAGCAAACCCGAGTCCCGCCCCCAGTCAGTGTCTTCCAATGAAATCAGTACGGAAAACCTCTAATGGGGACCCCCAAATCCTAAGCGCTAAGCTGAAGGTCAGCTTTAGCACTATTTCCCCTCCACCTGGAGCAGAAAAAGAAAAGCAAAGCAAAAGGGGGCACACAGGGGCAGGACACCAGAGGAGCCTGGGTATCTTCAGTGACAGGAATGAAAGGGAAGGAGAGAGGGAGGACAATTATCTTTTATTTGCAATCACCCAGCATGGGATCATGAAAACTTGGGCTGCATATCGAAATGACCTGGGGAGCTTTAGAAACCCATTGCCTGTGCCCAATGCCACCCCCACCCCTGGCCCAGATATTTGATTTATTTGGCCTGGCATGGGGCCTGAGCATCTAGGTTTTTTTGCTTTTTTGTGGTTTTTTTCCCCCAGTTCATTCTGCCATGCAGCCAAAAATGATAGCCTTGCTTCAATATTTGCTTAGTGTTTCGGGGGCTTGCTCCACCCACCCCAGACAAAGAAGGGAACGAGGAGAGGAGAGAAGTCAAGGCTACTGCTGCACTCCAGAGCTCCTGCACCGGGAATTTGCCTAAGAGAGAGCTAAGGGCCTAGACACACACACAAATACGGGGATGGGGAACTTCAACTAGGTCACCAGTGAGTGACTGACCCATAATGGTATCTCCAAGCGAGGTCTGTTTTCAGATACAAAGAGCTTGTGCCCCAGTCAGCCACCAAAGCCCCTCAGAACACAGTGGCAGAACCAGGCCAGCTCCGTCAACCCCAGAGGCCGCTCAGTCTTAAAGGAGCGGCTCCCACTTGGCGCACACTCACTACGGAGCACGTACTGAATCGAGCCCCCGTGGTGTTCAGTGAATCCTTACAAACTGCCGTATCAGCAAGGCCCTCTGTAGGACCCAGCAAGTGAGGCCCAGAGAGCACAGGACGGGCGAGGATGAAGGCAGGCCTGCACGAGATCCTGCCGATCCCGAGCCTTCTCTTAAGCGCTGTGCAGAGCGAGCCCTCCCTGTGAAAGCTCGACAGGGCAGGCGTGGATGTAAGCTGGAAAGATCCTTCTGCAACGACCTTTTTTCCTCCCGCTGCCTGGGGAGGCAGCCTGGGTCTCTACAAGCTCATCTCTCAGCAGCCCTCTCAGGTCCCTCCCCAATAATAAAATGTTTCTTAGCCCCAGACACTCTCCATCCATCCAGCTGAGCAGGGACCACGGGCCTCAAGGGCAGCCACCCCATGGGTGCCACGCGGCTGCCTGCTGCCAGCCTTCATGCACACTTTTCTACATCCTGCTTGAAGGAGTTGGACAGAATGAGCCACAATCTGGCACCTTTCTCTCGCCTGTTCCGGTTTGAAAGGCAACCAGGCAATGAGGAAATGGCGCAGGAATTCTGCTCGAGGGAGGCCTTCAAGGGCAGGTCGCCACTCTCCGAGAAGCCGCCGGCACGAATGCGCCCCGTGCCTGGCTCTGCAGAAACCCGGAGACGAACTGAGTTTCCCTCAAACCCAGACCACCGCCCTCAGCTCAAAAATAACTCACCTGTGGGTGTGGTCAGGGGCTGAGGGGAGGACTTCTAGGTACCCTGCGTCAGCTGTCGACCACCACCCCGGGGCTGCCCAAAGGAGGTTCACCTGAGGCACGCATGCCCTCGGCTCTGCGGCGGGAGAAAGCTCTCACCTGCGCTCCGGAGCCATGTCAGAGCCCTCCCGCCCCGTCCCCAGGCTTCCCCCACCTAACACAACTTGGTCTGTCAGCACTTGAGATGACAACCCTCCCAGGCCACATACTCCTTTTTATACAATGAATACAAACCCCAAAGGTGGACAGCAAAGAAATCAAGACCCACTTCTGCCACTTTCTGTGTGACCTCAGACAGGTCTGTGGCCCTCTCTGTGCCTCAGGTGCCTCATCTGCAAAAAGGGACTTAAAACAGACCCTATGCCCTCTCGTGGGACTGCAGAGGCACTACAATGAAATGAGGCCCATGAAGGCATGTAGGGCAATGCCTTCCAACGTCAGGGAACCACGTACACTAACCCCTGCCATGTTTCATTCTTGGAAGGAGGGAGACTGATTTGATTCTGGAGAGAGCGAGCTTACGCGAGCAGGGGGAGAGGGAGCGTCTCCTGCAGACTTACTGCGAGCAGGGAGCCTAACACGGAGCCCGATCCCACAACCCTGAGATCATGATCTGAGCCGAAACCAAGAGAGGGATCACAACCGAGGAGCCACCCAGACACCCCAAGACAGCTGATGTTTTGATCACTTCTGAACTACAAGAAAAGGCAATTTTATGTGACTCGATACAACGAGTAAACTCTTCTATCTTGAAGATCCCCTGCCTTTGAATAAGCAGGGTGACTCTCATATTCCCTAACACCCAACAACAACAGATCTTATGAAAGGAAGGCCCAGCATAAATGCAAACACATTTCTTCCACTTGGGCTATAAAAGCGGGAAATGGCTCCCAGGTGTGAGCAGACACAATGGGCCCTGCCTTCTTTGCAAGGTCATCACGCGGGTCAAAGTCGAGCCAGCCATTTTCGGATTAGGTGCACACGCTCCTGAGGCTTCCCCAGTGGTAAGGGGATTACGGAAGCCACCTGCAGGAAGTGGCCGAGGGGGAGGAGGGGGGAGGAAATGGTCCCGCTAGGAAGGAGACTATTGATTCCGGCCAGGCCCAGCTCCTTTTACACAGAGACTGAGCAAACCACAAGGCACTCCACCTCCAGGCTGGGGCTCCCAGAGCCCTGGAGGGCTTTCAGCACCCATGGCTGCAAGGAGAGGCATTTCCCTCCCAGAATGGCCACCCTCCACCAGTACCCCTGTGCTCACTGGGTCTCGGATTCTATTTCAAGCTTACATGGTCACCAGAAGAAATGAGAAAGAGAGGAGGGGAGAGCCACACACACAACAAAAGCCAACTCTGAACCGCAGAACCTAAGCTACTGAGTTCCCAGAACAGACAGTGACCCCTGTGAGCGCGCTCCTATTTCCCGGCCTCCCCAGACCCACAGCTGGTGTTCGCTTCACTTTCTCAGCAAATGACTTACAGATGGACCACTCATCTGGCTGCCTCACCACCCCCACTCACAAAGAGAGAAAAAAAGGAAAATGACAAGTCAGGACTATGTGATCTGGCAGGCTTGCCATGGGGGCCCCTGTAGCTCCTTTCCCAGCAGAAGGCTCCCTGAGAGTCAGGGCAAGAAGCAGTGTGCATGACAGAACCCCTGGGACGATTCCGGGACAGTGAGCTGCTGTCCTTGTAAACTGGGTGTTTAATTTTCTATTTTGAGGCTCACTGGTGGTATCCAGAGGCTGATGTAGCTGCAGTTCTAGGAACCAGGGGTCCTGCTCTGCCTTCTGACAGAAGCTTGCTGGCTCTTCACAGCAGTCCGCCTGCTGACAAAGCAAAAAAAGGGGACGGGCCATGTCCTGTGAGTATGTCTCCAAGTACGCAAAATGTTGGTCAATGGTCAAGCATGCCAGGTGCACCCTGTGATGCCTGTAACCCACTCACATGTTGGGGGAGAGAAAGGAGATTGGGGCCGGAAGGGGGAGCTCGGCTAAAACGTCACTCCCTCTTACACCCTATCAGTGCCAGCAGTGAGGGATCCTGCAGACTGTCCCCCACCCTCGCCCACATTATGACGACTATGATGGTCTGTTTACCCATCTTTCTCTGTAGCTAGCCTGTGATTTCCTTGGGGGCAGAGACCCCAGTCCGCGGGGCATGTCTGTGTGGCTTCACCTCGGCAAGCCATGGCAGCCCTGCATGGGAGTCCCTGGTCTCCACCCTGCACCCACTGCAGCCACCTCCCCGTCCATCTCTTACTCGAGGATCGCCAGGACCACAGCCTCCCAG
Organism: Lontra canadensis; assembly: GCF_010015895.1. Classification (NCBI taxonomy): domain Eukaryota; kingdom Metazoa; phylum Chordata; class Mammalia; order Carnivora; family Mustelidae; genus Lontra; species Lontra canadensis. Next base: position 3,772,112 of record NW_022631028.1, read on the forward strand.
CGGCAGAGGGCAGGGACACCAGGGGGTGAGTAAGCGGGTGGGCGGGCAGGGGAGGGCCCTGAGCTTTGATTCCATTAACGCAGGGGATGACTGCCCACATTTCAGACGTTTCCTTTCACCGGCACCTGGGGTGAGTGGTGGTAGAAGGCACGTCCCCGCACGGGCTCTTCCTGCTCACGGAGGCGGGGCCGTACGCACAGTCTCTCATACCCACACACGGACGGACGCGGTAACAGGTGTCCTGCCGGGCCAGGCTGTTCACTGGGCGCTCCCCGCCTCTGCAGTGACTGGGGAAGTTCTTCTGGGGAGATCTGCGTGACCACCAAGACGCAGCAAACGAAGCAGAGACAAACTGGTAACAGCCATGAGCCTCAAAGCCACAGCCAGATGTTTCCCCCTACCCCCCGCACCTCCCTCAGAAGTAAATAACCCCACCAGGCTTTTGAGCCCCGCTGTCCCAAACGCCTATTGCCAAAATGGCAACATCAGGAACTCATCTTAAGTAATTGACTGCCCTCCAAAAGCTAAGCGGCTTCGCAGGGACGCCACACCTGAGTCTTGGAGAGCCCCGCCCCCATCCCCATGTAAGCCCAGGCAGTGGTTCACACTCCAGACCTGCTGGATCAGAAACGGGCCAGGGTCTGGCCGTCTGGGTCTCAGCAAGCCTTGCAGGTGACGCTGACCAGTGGCTCAGTTTGAGAATCACAGAGGTGATGGGAGAGCAACATCTCCCAAGGGAATGGTGTGCTGCTTCATCTAGGGCAAAGGTTCAGTTCACACCAACACCACTCTGGGCAGACAAGGCAGAATGTGGGCACGGCTCTAAAGACACAGGAGAGGAACCTCGGCCTCCTTTATAACCACAATGTGCTGTTTTCTGACCAGGGCCGTACCTTCTGCTTAGCGTGTGGGAAACAAACCGGCCACAGACTGCTCGACAACACGGACATTCACTGAAATTTGACTTGGGGCTTTTTAAACACAACTTTGTTCAGTTTCTGCCTCAAGTGTCTCAGTCACTGTTAATTCCACACTCCTGAGAAGGAAGTAAGATGCTGCCATCGGCCCACAGAGGGTTTCCCTGCACACCAACGCCAAAGCAGACTGGCCTGCCTTCACCAGCATGGCTGGCCGGGCTTCTCAGGGCTTCTCTAGGGCAGGACACGTCTCTGAAGCAGAACGCGCCAAGGGTTACCCGAGTCCACGTTTTCTAAGAGACTGGATTAAGTCTACTCTTAGCCTCCTGATGTGTGGATGGGTTAGCAAATTCCTCTACGGGAAGGACGGATGATCCTTTTACCTCTGGGAGAGCTGCCTCTCCTCCCCCCCGCCACACACCTACAGCGCTCCCCTCCCCACCCCCGCCCAGCTGTGTTCAATACACAAGGAGTGTCACCGCCCCGGATGACTGCTCAAGGTTCCCAGATGCGGTATTATTTCATACTTCTGGGGATAAACATGGTATGTTCAAAACAAAAGAAAAACCAACAAAGGTTTTATGATCAATTCTGTAATATGTCTGCAGATGATGACCTTCCTCCAGGTGAGGAAATACGGAGCAAGCTGGAAAGGCAGCTAAGAGAAAGGCAAGACGCCTTACCCCAACTCAGTAGGGACACACACATACACACACACACACACACACACGCTTTTAGTAACCCCAGCGAGCCATTTATGACTCTGTACTTTCTCCTGTTCACTGACATCCCACCTCCGGTCCCCCAGATAAGCCAACTGAGTTCTGGGTCCCCTTCTCCGTGACTTCTGGGCCCTCTTAGAGACGAACTCCTCCCCTCAGCCCTGAGGGGCCTTGGCCAAATCCTCACTGACTCCCCTCTGAGGCCTGCTCTTTAATTACACCTTAATGTGAACCGATCTTTGCTTTAATGAGCCTGTAAAGAAGATTGATTGGGCCCTGGCTTTTCTAGAGGGCTCACCCGGCAGGCACAGGGAAAGTGAACGACTACTATTGATTCTGCTTCCCCAGAAGATACAGCCAAGAAGAGGGCTCCATCCTTCATAGCCTTGGGCTCCCTCAACCCCACCCAGGGCTCCTTCCACTTAACTGGCTCTGAGTGGGGTCACAGACAGGACACCCGGTTTCTTTCCTTACAGGTTTTTATTCTCCGGAAGTTACAATAAAGAAATGTTAAATACACCATCCCTTTTACTGAATCCATTTCTCTTTAGCCGAGAGGTCATAGCGAAACAGGTAATGCGGAGACGGACAACCACCTCCGGTATTTTTACTTAAATTAGTCTAAGTCTTCCAAATACATTTTTATTAACATGAGAGAAAAATAATTTTCTTCAAAAAAAATTTTCAGATTAGTGGTCGCCAGGAGTGTGAGGGGAAGAGGATGGGGGACGGGGTTGGTTTATTTGTTTTTTGAGGTAATGATAATGTTCTGGAATTAGAAACTGACGACGGCTGCACAACGAGAATGGGCTAAAAGCCGCTGAACTGTATACTCTAAAATGCTTAAAACAGCGAGTTTCGTTATGCTGATTTTATCTCAATTAAAAAATTACTTTTCAAGTAGCACTGGGCGGGCTCTGTCGGCAGAGCACATGACTCCTGATCTTGGGGTTGTGAGTTCAAGCCCCACACTGGTATAAAGATTACTTAAAATAAGATCTTTAGAACAAATAATTTTCAAAAAAGTTTTTTTTCATGACTCAAAGTAAAAGGTGTTTCAATGTGTTTTCAAACAAGACAGAAACCTGAGGGATTTTAATAGGACTATTACAGAGTCACAAGTAATTGTGTGCAAGGCATCTCCGCCAAGCTCTCCCACCTGATCTAGGCCAAAGGCAGTGGAGAGTGAAAGAAAAGGGATGGGGAAGCGACAAGGTTTAAAATGTACACCAGCTGTGGTGTGCCTGGCTGGCTCGGTTGTCGGGGTATGGGACTCTCAGTCTCAGGGTCGTGAGCTGGAGCCCCTGAGGACAGAGGTTACTTTAACACACGCGCACTCACACACACACACCACCCCACCCCGAACTGGAAAAGAAGTTACCTGGACCGAGCCCAGGGCCGGATGGGAAACTTGTTACAGCTGACATGCGTGAGACAAAAGCAAACGTCGATTTCACAGCAAGCGTTTTACTCCTAGGACTGAACAAAATCCAACCATTTCCACTGTAACAGATCTTCTCCATGATACAAGTGCAGGAACACCCCAGGAAAAGCGGAAATTTTTCTTCACCAGAAATGTCACTTATGCATCAGACAAAATTACTGTTGCCGTGGGAATTGTAACATGAGTTTCCTGGACTTCAAATTAAAAAACACACACAAAATGGAAACGTAAAAATCTATCGTCAGATTTCGCTCCCATTTAACAAAACTCTTATTTTTTGTTTTTTGTTTTTCCTGAGAACTATCAAATTAGCTTCCCCACTCCCCACCCCGGTTCTATTAAGAGCTTTCCTTACATTTCATGCTTTTTTGTTAGTAAGGACAAATGGCTTTGGCATTATCCTCAGGACGAAAATCTGCTCTCTGACAAATTCTTTAATTGAATTAGATTCCTTTAATCAGAAAGGATTAAACAATTGAAATTTTACTGAATGACTTCAGTTCCCAAAACTCTGCGAGAAGTCCTGACAGTAAAGCCGGACAGAAAGCCCGCCCCGAGGCCCTCCCAACTGTGACCCCTGAGGAGGAGGGCCCTGATGCCCTGACGTCTGGGGCCTCAGAGCACCCTTGTGTGAGCAAGGAGCCAGGTGACGGACGGGGCCGCAGGACACTGGGAACCATGCACGGAGACAATGAGCTGATCTGCAGAGGCACACGCCAGTGCCGACAGGTGTCAGAGCTGCAGACCACAGAGCCACTACCTCAGTGGAAGCCAGTGTGCCCCACTGAGGTAGTGGCTCACAGCACAGCAGGTCCGTCACTTCTCTGACGCCCTCACTGCCCCTGTGCTCAATGTCCGGGTCACAGAAGGAATATGAAACTGTCTCAGCCCCTCACTCAGCTGATGACACAGAAGCTCCCCCGTCCCAGGTCACGACATCAGAGCAGGATGCTTGCCTGGGTCAGCCCCTCCCTCGAAGCCCCCACCTGGAAATGGGTCCCCAGAAAGTTGTGCTGGCTCCTCTACCTCAGCGGGCCTCAGCCAGCTAGACCCTTGACACATTTCACTTGTTCTCCTGATCATCTGGCTGCCCACAACGGGAGGGTGAGACACAAACACGAATCTGGGGATTAGGGTATGACACGGGACATGTACGGAGCTCGCCGACCTACTGTATCTTCACATGCTGTGCTAGGGGCTTCCCAGATGCGATAGCACTGAAGCCTGGTGAGGACACTTTCGGATGGCCCCTGGGCCCCAACCTCATAGGCACAGAAGGGACCTACTCCACATTTGTTGAACATATGACATTTCTGAATTCAGTGGTTCTGAAAAGCCACAGACACACCAGCAGAACAAGCTTTTCGAAGCCTGAAGGACGGGAATTATCCTGGGAACAGAGATGCTGAGCACTTCCTGGGCCAGCCTGGAAGGACAGGCCATCCCGCTGCCCACTGCTACTTTCGTCCCTATCCTTTGCACGGTCCCCTTGGGAAAATACAGAAAGGCATGAAGGATGACAGCAGAATTACCCACAATCCTGCTGCCCAGATGTCACGCTGCTAACCTAATCTGCAGGGCTGCAGCCAGGGAGTCAGGCCTCTCAGAGCAAAGAAAGATCAACACCCTTCAGTTCCTGTGGTTTCAGAGAAATCACTGACCAAGTCAGATGGGGACCAGCGTCAGGCCGAAGAGGTGCCTGCCAACACTAACCGGCATTTTCCAAACTCACTCAAAACCAGGAGGGAGCCTTTATTTCTTCTCCCTGCTTTACATAGTTTAACGCTGTCTAATTGGAATAGCAGGAACGAAGCCAACCGGCCCCACGGCTCCAGGCTCTTGGGCCAAGGAACAGAAATGTATTTTTAGTCAGCAGAGCAAGGCGTGATTCAAGTACGACAGGCCCCGAGGCCAAGCTGGGGGCCCTGCCCATCTCTGGCATGGCAAGCTCGGAGTCACCTGCCGTGCTCGCGCACTCAGTGCATGGGGGCACATAAAGGAAAAGAGCACAGGCATCTGGGTCCAGTCTCAGTCCCACCTCTCGCCTTGGCAACTTACAGGAACTCAGGGATCCTCGGTTTCCTGTTAGTGACACAAAGATGTTCTCTGTGTCCCTGGTTTCCTCCCCGAGGGAAGGCAGAGCTTCTCACCCTTGAATGAGTGCGCAGAGGGCCAAGGGACCTTCCTAAAGCAGCTTCTGATCCAGCGTGGCTGGGCTGAGGCCCAAGATTCTGCATTTCCAACGAGCCCAGTGCGGGTAGGACACTGTTAACCCAGGAACCATACTTTTAGTAACAAGAAGTTAAAAGCACCTTCTAGTGCTTTCCTCTATGAACATACAAGGGAGCATCACATCCTTAATTAGCCTCTGGTATGGGTAACTCATTTAATTTAGCAGCAGTTCAACACTTTCCAGATGCTGGACACACAGGCGGATGGGTACAAAGACATAGTTGGACCCCTGCCTGCCCATCTTGGGACAAAAGGCCACAACCTTCATTCCAGCACTCCACAGAAACAAGGACTGCCCCCCAGATCCCGTGGCCCTACGGGTAAGATCATGCCAGGCCCCCAGGGGCCATGTGACAGGCGGCCACAAGCCAGAAGCAGCAGCCACCATCTGTCAAACACCTCCCAGGTGTCTTGCATGATGCCAGGAGTTTCCTATACTACAATGCACTTCTCTTGGACCTCTGGTTCACCTTTCCCATGTGTAAAGGACCAAGGAAACTCTGTAAATGAGGACAATGAGGTTTGGAGAGAGAAAGCTGTTTTTCCAGGACATGGAGCTGGGGCCATCATTCTAACTAATCCTTTGCTATTTCAATCCTGCAATGCCTTGAAAAGGGTTAAGCTCGACACCCCAACTCATAAGGACGGAGCACTTCCCCAGCACAGGGCCTGTTGCCAGCAAAAATCCGACACCTGCAAGCTACAAGAGCCATCACATGGATGATGTCTTCCCACCAGGTCCCTCTGCTCTGCCTGCCAAGCGTCAGTGTCAAGAAAAGATACGTGCAGGGGAGCAAACGAGCTCTAACACCAGCAGAATCAAAATCAAATAAAAATAGGGCTGGTGTGGAAAAAAGGAAATTTAGTGTGAAGAGAAAGGTGTTCTGCTGAGGCTGTCCACAGAAATGTGGTTGAGAAAACTGTTGGGACCCACAGCGGGTTCATCCAGAAAGACCTCTGTGCTGGTTTCAAACAAGTGAGCGCCCCGCCCCCACTGACTGAAGTGGGCATCACTCCTGAGCAAAAAGCTCTTAGCAGTTCTGAGGAGAACACGTCTTACTTTCATCCTCCCTTCATTTTTCATTTAAGTCCCTTTATAGCCTTTGCCATTTCCAACGTGCTGTTGAACACTTGATCACATCAACAGATTCCTTACTTTTAGCTTGATTTCAGAGGCCTGGGGTATTTTTTTTTTTTTTAAGCTATAAAAGTGAACTGGGTCACATGATGAGGTCCAGTGCCAAAAACGTGAGCTTGCTGTCTTACAATTCGCATGGCTTTCTTTAACTCCAGTTCATTCACTCCAAGTTGCAATTTACCCAGTAGGACCAAGATACTTAGTAAGTCTATGTATCAATTAAGACCAGTTTCCTCCCAAATCAGGTGAGGTGAGGCAAGTCTTCCAGGTTTTAACATAATCAAGCAAGGGACTTGTCATGAGCATTGGGGCTCTGTGGAGAAAGGCTGTTCTGCACCAGCCAGCACAAGGACACAAGTTTGCCTGCCACCAAATGTCAGCAAGATAATACCATGGCCTCAAGACCCAGCCCAGGGTTCCCCGAGGGGCACCACTTACAGGAAGAGAGAGACGATGTGAGATGAAGCAGCACCCAGGGACGGCACGGCTGTCAGCTCATTGTTATTGAGGTACCTGTAACAACAAGAAGACATTTCTCACTTAAGTCAGCTGTTTGAAAAATTTCACATATATAAAGTAAATCAAAAAACACTGCTGAGGGGCGCCTGGGTGGCTCAGTGGGTTAAAGCCTCTGCCTTCGGCTCAGGTCATGATCCCAGGGTCCTGGAATCGAGCCCCGCATCTGGCTCTCTACTCAGTGGGGAGCCTGCTTCCCCCTCTCTCTCTTTCTCTCTGCCTCTCTACTTGTGATCTCTGTCTATAAAATAAATAAATAAAATCTTAAAAACAAAAAACAAAAAAACACTGCTGAGGTGGCCATGGGAAGATGATACTGCAATGTTCACTAAAAGATAAAGAATTTTATTTTGAGATTTTATTTATTTGACAGAGAGAGAGAGCATGAACAAGGAGAGGGGCAGAAGCAGAGGGAGAAGCAGACTCCCCACCAAGCAGGGAGCCCGATGTAGGGATCAATCCCAGGACCCAGGGATCAAGACCTGAGCTGAAGACAGACGCTTAACCAACTGAGCCACCAAGGTGACCCAAAAGATAAAGAATTTTAAAAGAGACCTGTTAAAGATAGTTAAGTCACATGAGCTCACAAAAACGAACCATCTGCCACAACTATGGTTTAGAAACACACTCTCGGGGGGTGCTACCTGTCTTCCAGATTCGCACCTAGCTCTGAATTCAACACTCACAAACAGGGAACAGTAATGAAAGGTCGAGGTACGTGGTGCAGAACAAAAGCACCCCAAAACTATCGACGAGGATGTTCCTGGTCGGCTGGAAGAGTCAGAAAAGGATTTGGGGAGAAAAAACATCCCTTCCTGCTTGCTCTTCCACATCGGAGACACGGGGTTCTACAAATCACAGCTCTGCCATCACCAAAGGACGGTGCCCTCGTACCCAGGGCCAGAGCCTCCCCCATGCTCAGAGTTCCCAGGAGCTTGGGATATGTGGGCCCGTTATTCCAGTGCCTCAGCCGTGCAACAAGTAACAAGGAAGCTGCACTTGCGCAGTCCCATCTACTTGGGATTCCAGCTTCCCTGAACTCAGATGAAGCCTCCAGGCATGTTTTCCAGGCATGCGTACATATAGACACACACTTTTGCACAAAGACATTTTGAAAACCCTCCCCAGACCGGACATGCTCTCCAAGCCCCTCTCCCGCCCCAGCCGTCTAAATCTTCATGAAAGGGAAAGCCCGCAAACCAAAACACAGTTTGCTGGGTCTGCCCCAGAGGCTCTGCAATCCAGCCTCCTTACATGGACATGTATTTCCAATTCTGGGGAGAGAATCCAAAATCAGACTTGCAAAGTGAGCCCAAAAATCCTTAAGAAAGCCAGAGCACAGGGATCCAGCTTTCAGCTGGGTGACAAGCTGGAAAGAAACTATCTGAGATGCAGAATCAAAGGAGTAACACTAGGTTATCTTACTCTTTCTCTCTCTCTCTCTTTTTTTTCCTTAAGAGACTGTGTGCTTACATGGACCATCTTGTTACTGTTTAAAGACAAGGCCGCTGAAGTGACAGCTGCATTCATACAAGTATACAGCTAGTATTGGCTTGAATAGAATAATCTGGTTGTCTGCCATCTTCTATAGACGTGAACAGGAGGAGAAAAAAAAAAAAAGGGAAAGGCCTTGAATTATCCCATTTGCTTTCTTCAGTGCCAAAGCCAGTTAGAGATGAGGCTTGGCAATTACTGGGCCGTGGGACACAGAATGTCTGTTTCAATAGCTTCATGACTAAAGCATCTGGCAGAGAGAAAGCAGATCCGTATCATGTGGCAAATCCCTTCTTCACTTAAAGGGCCCTTGTCTGTGTGCTGAAGTAGACAATTAATTACTTTAACAGTCTCTTATCTGACGGCCCCCGGAATCAGCCTGTTTCTGCTTCCCCTCTTTGCTCCTCCAACCCTGCAGTGATCCATTTCCCATCTTGGTGTGGGGATGATGAACACTCTCCAGCAGCTTTAATCTCCGTTAATACACTTTCACGGTACCATCAACACACTTAGTACTCGAGGAGACCCTCAGATCTTTGCAGAGCAAGGAAAACTAACGTCAGGGCCAGCTGCCAATAAGGTAGCTTGTGTAGGAAGTCTTCGGTGCTAGAGATCTGTTCTAGAACACGATGATGGTGCTAGTAATAATGCTGGCAGCAGCTAACCGATGGAGGGGCTGCTAGGTGCCCGGCATGGTTCTAAGAGCTTTCCAGCACATTAACTGATCTTTAGAACCCTACAGAGTAAGAATTCCCAAGGACATTGCCATTGTACCAAGGAGGAAATGGAAACACTGAGGTGTGGACTAATTTGACGGTCGCTGTAGTAAGTGGCAGTGGCCCGGGGAGTGTAGCAGAAGTCTACCTTCTTAACCACTCACTACTCTCTATTTCTTTATAATTATAGCAGCATCTCCACATGCATGATGCAACTGCATCATTGCCACTCAGACTCAGGTACCAAGTCCTCGTGCTGGTCCCTACCCTGCAGCTAAGGGCTCTAGGTCAACTTTCAGTTGCAATCACGTGACTAAGGCCACACAACTAGATAGCGGCACAGGCAAGAGCAGAACCCAAGAATGGCTGCCAGTCAGAGGCGAGCCACGAGTGGCAAGGCCAGCAAGCCGGAAGGCTCCTAAACCCTCAGGGAACATGGTGGCTGTGCCTCGGGCTGCTTAGGATCCGACTTGATGCTAAACCTGAAACTGGCAGCTCAGACTTCTCTGCGGGGGAACTTCTGAACGACCTCGGTCTCAGGCCGGCCCCACCACACATAAAACAAACTGCTCCCCCTGATTTCACAGAAATCAATGAACAAGGAAAAGGGGCGGCACAGGAAGATGTCAGATGCTGCCCAAACTGCTGGAAGAGGAGCACACAGGTGTTGCAGTGCTACAGATAAACGGGGCATTTCCTATCTAGACTGGCAGTCTGCAGACACAGGAGAGATCACAGGCTTTGACCGCAGCAGGGCAGCTCCATCTACACAGAGGACAGGCGGCGTCCAAAGGAGGAGGCTGCGTGGCCCACCCACCTCTCGATCACTCCTACATAAAAAGCACCGCTAGTTAAATGTAAATCGGTTGGCGCCGCCACTCCTGGCATTCTCTGTGTGCCCTGTCCCCGTAGATGCGGGAGACCACAGTGGAGAGCACACTTGCTCTGAGACACGACCAACTTGCCAGCCCGAAATAGAGACTGGTCAAAAATAGCACGGCCAGAGCTCGGAGGGAAAGCTGAGCGCAGTCTCCACGAATCAGGAAACTAGGGATTTAGGACAAGGTTTGATGAAACTTTCTGAATATCAAGGCATGCAGTCTTCTACCTTTCACACTCCCCCCGCATTTGCTCCCATCCGAGGTCCCAAAAGCCCTTCTAAAATGTCTTGCTTCTTGAACTGACTTTTCCTGATGATTCGCAACTAAGAAGTGCCTCCCTCGGGTGCATCAGACCATGAATCATGGCCTAACCCTTGAGCTGGAAGAGGTGTAAATAAGGGAAATGGGGCTCCAAGGACTGCCTGACCGCAGGGCAGAACCGAGAGGTGGGCCTTTTCCAGCTCACCCATCATAAGGTGAGCATGGGCCTTCTGGACTCTCTGAAATGTCCCGTTACTCAGCTTGCCGAAAGGAAGTTCTTGTATTTTGTAAGATGCAATATGTTAGGAAGGGCGTTTCAGAGTAGTTTAATTAGTATCTCAATCAACTGAGGCTCCCACAGACAATGAAAACAAACCCAAGGAGTGATTTTGGGTTACGGGGCTTTTTGGCCTTTTTGTTTGTTTGTTTAATTGCCATATTATTTATTGAATAGCTGATCTAAGCACACAGTAAAATTTTCAAACTGTTTCAAAAGAGAATAAGCAGGAATATACAATGAAACCTGCAGCTTCCTTGCACTTCAGTCCCCTGGTCGGCCTCCAAGAGGAAGCGTGGGCTGCCAGCTCCGAGAGATGCATTCATGTTCCTCTTTTACACAGATGCTTGTGAATTATACAGACTGTTCTAGAGCGCAGCTTCCCTCAGTAATACATCTTGTAGATCTCCCCCCATTCTTCTGACCAGCTGCAGAGTACTTCCTCTGCAGGCATGAATGAACTATCACTTATTTAGCCAATCCACTATGGGGAGGCATTTTGGGTGTTGCCACAGGCAAGGAGAGAGCTGCCCTTCATAACACAGTGGAGCAGAAAGCGGAAACTTCAGTTAGCTTTGCTTTTTCCAAGGGACAAAGTCATCCATAGCAGGTAGGAGCCTTTTTGGAGTCAGAGTCACATTATCAGTTACTATTATGAAGGCTTTTAGCTCCTTAAGACTAAGGCATACTGATAATGATACATACTGCTACATCGTTTCTGTACCAGAAGGCCAGATGTGCTTGGTTCAGGACAGGGATGGAGGGGATAGTTACATTAAGTGAGCAACTGCAAACAAGAATACTAATGATGGAGTTTGTGCAGGAGGCCCTCAGCTGAATGCTGACACGCGCCATCTCACTGGGTCACATGCCAACCCTTTGAGGAAGGCGCTGAAGTTCCCTCCACCTTAAAAGAAGAAACTGAGGCACCATGAGAGAGTCGCGGAACAGGGGTTATTAGGAGGGGATGTTTACAGCTCGGATCTGCACACAGGATAGCTCTGGGTTCATTCAACCCCATTCCGACCCTTTAGCAATTGAAGGGCCCACAGTGGGTCACTTAACCTTACTGTGCCTTAGTTTCCTCTGGGAAAAAAAAAATGTAAACAACATCAGGATCAACGTCATAGGGTTGTGGCAGGACCCGGCTGAAATAATTAAACCTAGCGGCTTAGGAGCAAGCCAGAAATAGAGTAAATGCTTAACAGGTGGTGGTAATTCGCAGCCAAAGGGCAGTGCCTCAAAAAGATACCCCTGGTTCTTCCAGCCCTCCCTTAAACACACGCACGCACACACGCACATACACGCGCGCGCACGCACGTTGGTGGGAGCATGGTCCTGAGACACCAGAGAGTGAGCCATAAATACCCAGAGGCAGGGCACACTCGGGCTTCCCGGCCGCCATGAGGAACATTTTAGGTCAATGGCCCTGGACAGCACACAGCAGCGCCCACAGTGAGCATTCAGGCAGCAAGCACGTGACCTGCGTGCAGCTCTTAAAGAGGACGGTATAAATAGCCCCTCTTATTAATAGAGGAGCCTGGCCTTCCAGGACCCCTGGCTGGAGGCCCTCCCTGGTGGGCTTTCCTCAGGGCTGTGGGCGGCGCAGACCGTGCGGCTGGGCAGCAGCTGCTCAAGCGTCCTCACGGCCTCCAGGGGCCTCCAACAGCCTTGCTTTCTCTCGCCAATGGGCCACGATGGACTGTGGTTCCAGACCTCCAAAATAAAACCACTGCTAAACCACGGCCTGCTGCTTTGCCAGCCTGTGGTTCTCCTCTCACCGAGGTTTCCAGACTCACAGGGAGGGCTATGCCGGGTTTAAGAGAGCTGACAGCTCCCGGGAAGGCCTTGAACCCACTTAATTTAGAAGCAACTGTATGTCAACTATGACTTTTTTTTGTTGTTGTTCTTCAATATCCTTTCCCACCTCCCCACCCCTTACTCCTCTTTACCATCTGCCTCCACTATGGATCAGAATTCCCTCCAGGAAAGGCCCAAATCTGCACCAGTGAGAAGTTCCATTGATCTGGGCTCCAGGGAACTCGTCTTGACCATCCTAGTGTGACACCAGGGACTGTGAGCGGTCATGGTGGTAAGAGGTCCTCAAGGATTTGTTTCTTAATAAATAAAGCCCAGCTTGGGGGGCTATGTGCTTCCAAATGTTGCAGACGGAAATAATACTCAGTAGCCTCACCATGTGCAAAGCTGTGGACATCACCTCCAGTTGAATAATTCTAGGACCACTGGTCATGTGTTCGTACATCCACGCTGCAGACAGGGAAAAGCAGCACTGAGGCACTAAGTAACTTGCCCAACGACACAGACAGGCAAAGAACAAAACCACAACTCAAATCCAGGTCTATCTACTACCAAATGTGTGTGTTTTCCACTACACCACACTGTATCCAAAGATGCAATCTCTGTCTTCAGGGCTCCCACACTAGGAAGGGAGTGTTGGCACAGAAAGCGTGGCACAAGAGTAGACTTGGGGGCGGGGGTAGGCCTATTCGACCATTTGCTAGCATGCAATCCCGGCCATGTCTCCATGCCTTGGTTCCCTCGCCTGTCTGGAGAAGGTGGCAGCGACAATAAGGAGGACAGCTGTGCTAAGGACAATGGCTAGCTAAGGTCAACCTTCACGAGTGCAATATCAGAAGAAGAAGGAGAGCAGTCGTCACACACAAAACAAGGAGCTCAGGATGCGGGCAGGGGCCTCATCTGGCTCATAAATGCAGCAGAAGTTCCGAAGAGGGAGAAAATTCAAGGTGGAGACAGAAGGGTCTATTTTATTAGGTCAGATTTGACCCACCTCCCACTTTCGTGCTCCCTCCACTGGCTGTTGACTAGGGTCCTGGACAGAATATTCCCAAGGGCTCCTTCCAACTATGAAGTTCTTTTAACTTTGGAAGTTTAAACCTTTTTTAAAGACACATGGAAATCATAACCTCAATTTGGAGAATCTGGAGATGGGGCTAGGGGATGCTGGTATTTTGCCAATTGCACCAAGGGATAAAATTAAGTTTTGTTTAGATAAATCATCCAACAATGAAATCAAAGAATAATAAACAAGGACTTCTATCGGTTACATATAAGGACCTAATAGTATCTAATAAAAATCACTGAAAATAGAAGCACAACAGGGTGAATAATTTATAGACTATCCATGTGTAGTAGGTTTTACATAAAAATTTAAGTGGTGCCTGGGTGGCTCACTTGGTTAAGTGACTGCCTTAGGCTGAGGTCATGACCCTGGAGTCCCAGATCGAGCCCCACATTGGGCTCCCTGCTCAGAGGGGAGCCTGCCTCTTCCCCTCTGACCCTCCCCCACCATGCGCGCGCGCTCTCTCTCTCTCTCATTGTCTCTCTCAAATAAATAAATAAAAATAAATAAATACACAAAATAAAAATTTAAGTGGGACATCTAAAAAATTTTTTTAACTTCCATGACCAAGTATTCAAAAATGTGAAGGTTAAGTACAAAAACTAATAGAAAACTGTAAGATGTATATACAGTTTGATCTCCAAATTCTATGTTGTAGAAGTATCTATTTTCACAAGGCATTCATAATGGTTATTACGTCTGGTGATTTGAATTAGTCTTTACTTATTTCTAGACTCTCTTAATTTCCTGCTGTGGTTATGTACGACTTACAGAGAGTTTCTTTAAAGTCCCTGTGAACTAAAATCCTGATAACCCCAACTTCTATGTTAAAAGCAGAGTTCTTGGGGTGCCTGGGTGGCTCAGTGGGTTAAGCCTCTGCCTTTGGCTCAGGTCATGACCTCAGGGTCCTGGGATCAAGCCCCAAGCTTCCCCCCCTCTCTGCCTGCCTCTCTGCCTACTTGTGATCTCTGTCTCTCTGTCTTTCTGTCAAATAAATAAATAAATAAAATCTTTAAAAGGAAAAAAAAAAAAAAGGCAGAGTTCTTCATAGCCAAAAAGAAGGAAAGAGGGAGGCCTGATTTATAGGACCCTTCACAAGGCAGGGGACTGGCTGAGAGTGCTGATGGGAGGGGACAAGCCAGCCCTGTCTTCCATTTTCCTGCACCTGCGTTTCCTGGGGAAGTGGAGGTAGTGGGCTGGTGCATATGCTTGGGCTCAGGGGACTACCTCCCCAGCAACGGCGGGGGCAGAAGCAGGTGGGTGTGCCAACACAGAGGGTCCACAAGGTTTCCACATGGGAGGGGACCCTCCTATCCACCCCCCCCACCAGGTCCCCGTTATTTCCCTGGGATTCTAGTGTGCCCATGAGAAGGGAGGGGCTACAGGGAAGGAGCACAGAAAGCTGGCAAGCTTAGACTGCTGATCCAGGCTGGGTGAGAGGGCTTCCCCAGGAGCTCTTAGTCCCCCACCCCCAAATGGAAGTTTAGGAGAAAGCACTCACACTTCCTGTAGATTTGGCAAGTCCTCAAAACCAGCAGGGTCAATCTCAGAAAGTTTATTATAGCTCAGGTTTCTGGTAAAGGAAGAGCAAAAAACAATTAATAATTAATTAATTAAATCAACATGAAACATTAAACCCCAAATCCAGAACTTTCTACTCCGCTCCCCAGACCAGGCCCTCTCCCTCGTAACTGCCCCTATTATCCCATATGTTATTTGAAGTAACCTTAGTAACACTGAGATTTACAGACAGAGCTCCTCCCCACATACATCCACAAACAAGTCATTGTGAAAATCTCAAATCACTGAAAGTAGCGAAACCCAAATGGATTTCAGTCAATGTAACTTCACCACTTAGCGACTTCTAAAGGTAAGTCAGTCCTCTATCTACATTAGGGTGTGCTGATCCAAACATTTTGCACCGAATCAGATCCCAGGTTATTCCGAATAGCATTTTAAAAATCAGTATTTTAGTAAAACACCAAATATTGCTCAGTAGTACAGAAAAGGAGGGGTCAGGAGCTGACCCTTTACCGTCTACAAATCAGTGGTTCTCAACCGGGGATGGCGTTGGCAATATCTAGAGACATTTTTAGTTGTTACAACTGCAGAAGAAAGGTGGGGTGGGGCGTAGGGTTGCTACACACATCTAGTGTGTGTAGGTCAGAGATGTGGCTCAATATCCCACAATGGCACAGGACAGCCCTTCACAACAATCACCCGCCCTGAGCGCCAATGCTAATATTCAGGGCTTGAGAAACCCTGGTCTGAGGAAGATCTGATGATGACAATCGCTAAGATGCACACTCCAAGTTGAAGGAACTGCTTAGAAAGTTGAGACCTTATGAGACCCTAATCATAAGGTTATCCACGAACATGACTCACCCATCAATGAATAAATACTGAGAGTGACAGTCACACAAGAGAGGAGCTGCGGTTATGGGGAACTCGTGGCTGGTCTTAACCAAAGGCAGTGAAAGCCTCCCATGCAAACAACCTTCTCAAGAAGATGGCACCTGCCGAGATCATTCAGAATGACCTCTCTCTCCTCTCATCCCCGAGCTAGACCCTTAGACAAGGAGCAAGCAAGCTGACCTGTGTTCAGTCAGCCAAGCATCTCGGATCAGCCCTCAGGCTAGACCAGTTTGATCTTTCAGGAACAGAAATCCAGAGACGTGGTCCAAATGGGACCTTGATGCACACTGTGCCTTGCTCCCTGCCACCAAAACACACCCAGTCCCACGTATGTTGAAGAGGTCAGCACTATTCATCTCAGCTATTAATCCCCTTGGCATTAATGCCAAGTAACGGAACTATGAATTGTGAGTTTCAAGTCTATCATTTAGGCAGCACGTAAGTGGCAACTAGCTTTTAAACTTCCTCCAGAGACATTCCAATCAATACTAACCTACAGCTGATAGCCATTTCACTGTCGACTCAAGACATTAATCTAAATAAAAGTCAGACTGCACTTGAAATTAATGGTACATCTGTGTTCAGGGCACAGCCTGAATTAAAAGCAATTTGTCCAGAGATTATGTTACTATAAAAATTGAAGGTGGTAATTTTTTAAACCACATACTGATGTCAAGTGCGAGCTTGTCTGTGCCTGGGGGTATTTACGATCGGGTACACAGAAATCAACAGGTTAGACTTGAAAAAGAAAATCCACAAATGGAGAGAATTCTCCCACATCAGAAAAAAGACTGGACAGAATGAAATTTTCTTCTATTTTGAGAGGGGTACCATAAACAAGAGGGCTGGAAATACCGTTTCTGGGTCTAGAGATAACGTGAGTTTATAGTATCTCCAAGGTTTGCATCATCATTGGTTATGAGAGCTACTGAACTGGAGGAGACATCCAGGGAAGACTCAGAGGTCACAAAGGCAAGAGCCCTGGAGGGCAAGCAGGCAGTGTGGACGGTCACCCTGCCAGGCATGCAGAGAGGCCGACACAGAAGTACCTGCTGGCCCATCAAAAGGGGGAATTTGCTCCTGTCTCTAGAAACTAGGCCAATGAAGACCAGTCTTCATTTGGAAGAGAAGCTCAAACTCTGAATTCTTAGGTGAAATCCTTTCAATTCTTAAAAAAACAACAACAAAAAAAAAAACCAAAAATAAAGTAAATCTGGATGGGTCAAACAGGCCACATCAGACTAAGGACCACCAGTTTTTAACCTCCCGTTCTGGGCCACCAACTCTTCAGGCATTAAGTTCAAAATGCAAGTCTTGTTTCTGGCTTATAGATGTAGCCAGGGATGGGAGCAGTCTCTGGAATGAAATTACGCCCCTTATTCCCCACTCCAGGAGTGGTATTAGAATAAAACCATTTTTAAATTGTGACACCCCTTTGGTCCGTTGTTCTTGTAAAGAGCAGACAAAATTTACTTAAATTTCAAAAACGTTGTATAATTTCTGCTCATTAGGTGAGGCTCCTTGGAAAAGGGTCTTCTGCAAGCTAGTCTTATGCGGAAGCTAGACAGTACGAGGTCCTCACGCTGAGATTCCAGCAAACAGCAACCAAGATGAAGACACCTGTACGTGGAAATCAACACCCTCCCTGGGCCTGCCTGGAGGGGGCCACTTTTTGACATCGAATAAACTAGAAAAGCCATCTTATCAACAGATGAGTGTCAGAGACTGGTCTGAAGGGTCATTCTCCCAGAGCGGCCTATCAGCAATTACGGACAGAGGACACGGGCCAGAGCTCAGGTCCCCTGCAACAGCTTTGACTTTTGGCCACAGAGATGCCCAGCTGTGAGGTCTGAGCAGCGACCAGTCCTGAAACCTGCGACAAGCTGCTGACCTTCAACTGCTGGATCAGGAAATGGGGGAAATATTTACTGCCGTCTCCTTGCCAAATATAATCTGAAACGAAATCCTCAGAGACGTTTTCTGGTTTGCTCATCCCAGCGAGACGAACTCGCCACACGTTTCTCTGGTGTGGTTTATATGAAACATAAGAAGTTGCCATCTTCACCACGCTGAAGTGTGCAGCTCGGTGGCATGAAGTGGGGTCACGCTGGTGTGCAACCATTGCGACCATCCAGCTCCCCAACTTTGTCACCTCCGGCCGAGACTCCGTAGCCCGTCCTCCACTCAACCCCCCGTCCTCCACTCAACCCCCCGCAGCCTCCATTCTGCTTTCTGTCTCTGTGAATTGGGCTCTTCTGCAGACCTCATGTATCCGTCCTTTTCCGTCTGGCTTACTTCACTCAGCAACTTGTCCTCAAGGTCCGTCCGTGTTCTAGCCTGTGTCACAATTTCCTTCCTTTTTAGGGCCGAATAACATTCCATTTTGTGTGTCTGCACACACATACCCCGTATTTTGTTTATCCACGCAGCAGCTAATGGACCTGTGAGTTATTTCCACCTTTCCGCGATGATCAAGAACGCTATCATCAGCACTGTTTTTTTTTTCTCCCAGCACAATTTTTTATTGAGACGTAACCTCAGCATAATTCTTTGTTTTTTTTTAACTCTTTGACTGCTATGCTTATGGATACCACTCATTTCTCAGCAGTTAAGGAAACATGTCTGTTCAGTCCAAGAATTGTGCAGGGAGGGTTGTGAATTCTCATGTTGGGTCAGAAGAACAATCAAAGGGTTAATTAGTTAAAAAAAAAAAAACAACCACCAAGAAAAAACCCTTTCACGAGGTCTCTCTTTCAGGTGGCAGCTGACACGCACATAAATTTAAAGCATCTCACGTATTTCTACAAACATGATCGCCCCTTCCCAGGCCCGACATCTGAATGTGTCTTCGGCTGAAGGTTTCAGATTCTCCTGTCAAAACAATTCATCTGTCAACAGGACAGATGCTGTCAGAAGCATTTCTGCACCTTTCAGTAGCAGAGAGGGCTGGAAAGAAACCTCCAGGAATTCAGTTACCGCCAATTGCAGCTTTCACTAAACATTTTGTCAGCCATTGTCATAACACAAATTTTCCCTGTTCCTCGTACAAAGGGTGCGCAGAGCTTGGAACAATCGGGCCCAGCCGTAGACATTCTTTCAGCTAATCCGCTGAAAGATGACAGTCCAGCCCACCATTTGGAGAACACACAGGAGGGACCTCTGCGGAGAATGGCTCAAGTTTTATCCCGCTTTTATCTGTGTCTGAGAAGTAAACTGTTCAATAGTGTGCGACAACAATCTGCTTGCTGAGTGTTTTTCCTAACAAAGACCCCCAATCCTGGCTCCACTGCATTGGAAGAGCTAAATCCGTGAACAGCCGAGCAGTCACCACCGTTACGGAAACCCGCGCCATCCAACCCAGTAGCCCGTGGCTGGCCGTGTGGCTACTCACCGTCACACTGAAAGTAATTAAGATTACACAAAATTGGGGCACCTGGCTGGCTCAATGGGTTAAAGCCTCTGCCTTCAGCTCAGGTCATCATCTCAGGGTCCTGGGATTGAGCCCCGCTTTGGGCTCTCTGCTCAGTAGGGAGCCTGCTTCCCCCTCTCTCTCTGCCTGCCTCTCTGCCTCCTTGTGATCTCTGTCAAATAAATAAATAAAATCTTAAAAAAAAAAAAAAGATTACACAAAATTAAGAATTCAGTTCCTTGGTCATGCTAGTTCTATTCCAAGCTTGCAACCGACACGGGAAGCTCATAGCTATGGTAAGGCCCAATGCAGACAATTTCTACTAAACTGTCCTGTACTGAAATTGTTCAGGAATTAATACACATTTTGAGTGAACTGGCATTTATGGAAGAAACTTGGATCTCAAACATAAAACCGAATTTCCTGATAATTCAAGAGCTTTGTTAAAAATGTGGTGGGAGACCCTGACCTTAATATACATCCTTTAGCTGCACAAAATTCTTAATAACCATCCCAACAGAGGAGAGGGCATTTGAAAATGCAATGGAAGATACTCCATAAAAAATGCCCTCTGAGTGTAACTCTATAGGCTTAATCAGTATTTACATAATCAGACCAGCATCTTCCTGGATTACAACCAGAACCACATATTACAAACTTGGCAAACACTATTCAAAGCTGGCAAACAATAATTCATTGACTCCTTGGAAGCTGAGGGATAAAAAGTTCCGTTTGCTATTGAGTAAGCTGTGGTGAGGAAGTAACCCCAGCATCATTAGACCAATGTAATGAGTACTTCCTCTTCAAATGCAAGCCTTGCTCACAGACCACTGACTGACACAGACAAAACCTCCTGCTCAGGAGAGCCATGAAACTTCAACATGACTAGGAATCCTAATTCACAGTGGAAGGAAGGGGTCCTAACTCCATGACAAGCTTCCCCTGGGGAGGGAGGTGTTTTTACTCAGTTTGGTTTCCAGGCCAGCCTGTTTCCCATTACTCAACTCCGTCTGGACCCCTGAACGTCACAGTACTTTGCATATTTTAAGCCTTTGATATTTGCTAAACTGAGTAATACAGCCAGGAAGAGAAGTGCGAAGCCATCCAATGACCCATGTGGTGAGCACTACTGGAGCACCCAGGACTAGCCTGGAAACCCCTTATTTCTTGGAAAACTGGGGTCCCAGGCATCCTCTCTTCTGACCTCAAAAACTGTGCTTGCCACCGACTGAAAAAGGACTCACCTGCTTAGGACTCCCCGGGAAAAAGTGATTGGTCCTTTCAAAGTTCAAGGGGTGTGAACGAAGAAGAACATACAACTTGTTAAAGTTATGTAATCCCTTAATCTTTTAAGGCCATTTCTGCTGCATTCTTACCTTCTGAGAAGTTACGTGTGGTGCACATCGAGTTCCAATAAAATCACCACGTTAGGCTCCCTAGACCCACATTATAGGTTTTATGAGAATAAGGGATTTCTTTTTAAATCTACAATACTGAATGCTCTTATCTTTTTTTCTTTTGTGATGCTTTCCCCTCCTTGACCAAAAGCCACGACTGAAAGGCTGATAATATGCATTAAAGGCTTAGATGGAGAATAATAAATAAAACTGCTTCTTAAATGGGAATCATGCTTCTGGCATCCTCACCCACGAATTCCCCCTCGGGAGATGGTTTTGTACTTGCTGCCATCTTTCCTCAGGAAGTGAAGAAGCCCCATAGTCCCTAAACTGAGGCTTAGAAAAAGAAACACATTCTGCAAACTGTTAAAGGTAAAGACACTCAGCTATCAACTCACTACATACAGCTCATTTTGTAACTCGGCCAGATTTAAGAAAGTAAGGAATGAATCACAGTTACTTCCATTTTTGAAAGTGTTACATTGATAAATCTCTGTGCACACCAGGCAACTCAAAAAAGAAGAGATAATGTGCTCCAGCCATACAAGGACCTCACAGTTAAGTGCCTGCATTTACTCCTTAAAATTGGCTATAGAAATCAGCATGGGCCTCTGAACTCTAATGCTTAACACATTATCTGACAGAAGTTACCCCTGCCTGCTTCCAGAATCCCAGAGGTCTCATATGTACCTCCCTATCTTAATGGCTCGCACATCATACCCCCACCCCATGGATAATTTCAATACAGGTCAAAGTCTTTGTCCTTTGGTAACAGACAGATGTCAAGTTCAAATATTCACTGTCTACAACGTATACTGCGCTGTGATAAATTCTAATACAAATGAGGGTAAGATCTAGTCTGTGACCTTACAGATCTAGTCTGTAACCTACTGGTCAGAAAAGACTCTGAACCAAAGAATTACAGTCAAAGGCTCTGATAAGGGCAAGCATCTTCCGAATGGTAGACCAGGAGGTACACTGTACATTGGTGGTTCTTGGGCCAAGGCTGAACTGCAGGGAAATTTGTTTGTGAGACTGAAGAGTGTCTGGAGAAAAAGTTTTCACCAAAAAAATAAAAGTTGCAGCTCCTCTTGGGAACAACCGTTGGGCCAGCATTCCTGATTTCAGCCACCAGCTACACTTACTTGGCAAGGACCGCAGTTGACCATGAACCTCACTGCTCCTATTATCTCTCCCAGGACCTCCCTACTCACGTGCACTCTCTGCCTGGCCCCTGTATTTGTCATCCTTGCATGGACACCACTGCATCCAGACGGCATGCAGAGCGGGGAAGATTAGCTGTGATGAAAAAGGTTAATCAGAAAGAAAGACCTTAGTGCACCCTAAAGAAGAGAAAAGGAGCATGGTTTTTAAGGAAGAATGCCAGAAAATAAAGCCAGAAAAGTAAAATAAGGTGTGAAAATTATGAAACTAGACAAACAAAAAGCTAAGAAATCAAGACCTCGTAGAAAGGAAAAGGGCAAGACGTGAACAGTTTTAGGGCAAAGTCAAGAAGAGTCATCTGTGTTATCAGATCACAACCCACTGGCCAGTTAAGTTAAGGGTTACATAAACCTAAACAAATCCCAGTGCCAGGTCCCTTCTGACAGTTAATCTATGGGGCCATTTAAAGTTGATTTCCAGAGGAAGAGAACAGCTCCTTGTTCATCTACTTAAAGTTCTGACCAAAAGAACCAACAGCCCCACCTCCACAGACAGTAATCAGCATCTGCTTTCTCTAACATCCCTTAATGCGGAAGACTTGAAAACCTGTTTTTCCTACCCAAATCTTAGTTTGGCTGAAGAGACAAAGCACCTGGGTGTGCTCTCATGCCTGGTTGTGGGGGTGGTCCCAGAGGGAAGTCCATAAATATCCCATAACACTCTCTCCGTAAATATGGCACATGCATCATTAACCCCTAAAGATTAATTAATTGAAAGGAGGCACTCTGGCTTCACCAGCTCTGCAGTTGGTGGGTATTTCACAAAGGGAATCTGAGCAGGAAGGAGCTGCCAGCCACAGGCTGACCCTCCCACAAACCTGTCCTACAGGGAGCACCACCCATGACCACCCCAGCAGGGGAGAGGGGCCTACAGCCACCATTTGGTTCTGCTATTACAGAAGTGACTTTGCAGAGACTTGGAAATGGGGAGGGGAAGGGAGGGGTCAGGAGTCTGGTCACCTACTCTGGTCACCTACTCTCTGCTTGATCCAATCTCTGAAAAGGGATCACAAAGTCGCCCTTTCAGAGAGTCCTCAAGCTCTAGAGGACTTTCCAAACTCATCACGCCCACAACAGGACGGGTTCCCCCTTGCCAGGCATCATCCAGCACAGCAGCCCAGCCCTGCTGGGGAACAGAGGGTGGTTGCTGCCTCCCAGGCAGGCCCGCCCTGCTTCATCAATCTCTTGTCCAACGTGGCCCTCCTGCCCCGAGGCAGCAGGCGCTCCGGTGGGAGCAGGAGGCTCATCCGTGATGACCGAGAGGAGACAGAAGTGCAGCGAGAAGGCATGCTCACCTCTGGTGTCACACGTAGGGGCTGGAGTTCCTTCAGTGAAAGGATGGAGGGGGTTCTCCTACAAAACCACGCTCTACGAAGGCAGGAAACGGAGACTTCTGTCTCCACAGCAGTTACAAACAGGTTGGGCAAGAGGCACAGGAAGTGAGGGGCATATTAATCTGGTGGATACTTTCGGAATCCTTGCCTCACCAAGTGCTCTGTGAAGTCCTCCTCTGGTCACAGATCACTGTTTTCCTATCCTAACACCTCACCTGGACCCCTCGGCCCCCACCAACGTCTGCAGGAGGCTGAGCTTCTTGTAGAACCATGACTGCAGATTAAGAGTGCATGTTAATACCATGACGCAGCCTTATAATTCATTCACTTTGGTGTCACGTACAGAAATGTCAACTAGCAACAGCCCATAACTATTTCTTTTGAGTCAATGCATCACGCGACAAAATTATGTAAACATTGGCACAACCACCAACTCTACGTGACACTGTGATCAATGTTCCCTCCCAGAACACTGAAATGATTCTCCACTTAACCTCCAACGGGTTTCACACACGTCGTGCCCTCACTGAGGGGCTCGCAGAGAGGAAAGTAAACGTTTTAACACATAAAAAACACGTAAGCCATACAAAAATACTCCTGGTCACAAGAACAGGGTGGTCAAATTCCAAGCCTGTCTTTCTGCCAGATGGTACAGCTGAGGATTTCACTGGGATAAAGAGATAAGGGAATTCTATACCACGGACTCTGGATTCTTCAGAACTGAAACCTCCAATACTCCAGTAACATACTACTTCCCGAGCACGGAAGACACGTTCAAATATACAAAACAAACCAACAGAAACCTCTCCTTCCCTCCCTCAGAGTCATTACACACCCTCCTCAAAGTTTCTCTTGTCTAGGAGTTTCCCAAAAGCAGGAAAAGGGTCAAGGCATCTGGTAGGTTTTTTAACATGAGACCGGTCAACAAAAATTCGGACAGTACACAAACCTCTTGTTAGAGAAACTTATGCCCAGAGATTTTAAAAAGAAAGAAAGAAAGAAAGAAAGAAAGAAAGAAAGAAAGAAAGAAA